>NW_006921992.1:1437216-1439038 GCF_000298275.1 Orycteropus afer afer | reverse complement strand
TGCTCACCTGGTTTGGGTAACTGTCCCAGCACATTGACGGTGTCCACAGCCATGACTCCTGTAGGAAACAGAGTCTGAGGCTGCCCATGCCTAAGAGCCCAGCCCCCCCCAAGTCTGGGACACCCCCCAGGCGCCACTCTCACTTAGCCCTGTTTTCTCCTGCTTGGTTACACATCTGCCTCCCATTCTATGGGGACTCGTTCACTGCAGGGGCCCGCTCCTGGGGCACAGCAGGTCCTCGACAGGTGCCTGTGAGTGGACAGTCGCCCCTCGCCAAGCTCTCTCCCACCTCTGTGCTTCTCTGCACATGCTTTTCCCGTGGTTGGCACCCCCCAGGCCCTCTCCCCCACACCCAGCCCTGGCCAGCCCACAGCAGGTGCTTGTGGGATAGGTGGGGCAAGTGGGTGAGCAGCTGGGCACACTCACGTGGTACAGGACCGAGAGGCCACCCACGAAGGAGCACAGATAGAACAAGAACCTCCAGCTGCAGACGAGGGGAGCCCATAAGGAAGATGCCAGAAGGGCAGGCCCCAACCCAACACGCCCAGACCGGCCCCCCAGCCCCAGCCCCAGGCTTACCTGGCCTCACAGAACTTCTTGGTTAGGTGGGGCTGGTCCTGTTTCCGGCGGTCCCGGAACCAGCGCTGGGTCTGCCGCAGGGTGAGGCCACACTGGGTGGCCAGAAGGGCCAGCTGGGGCTAAGGGTGGAGTCATGGGGTCCCATGGTGGGGTGGCACCAGGGTCAAAGGGTCCCATGGTGGCTTCCTGTCCCGTCCCTGCCCCAGGACAGGGAAGACCTTCCATCTACGGTTGTGGGGGTGGAGTGGGGTCCCAGAGCAGGGGCCTTATCCCACCCTCTCCTCCCCTGCCTCTCAGGGCAGCCAAGCACTGAAGGGACTGGGGGCAGGATCCCACAGAGGCACTCCTGCACCCCTGCCAGCAAAGTCGGGGTCCTCCCACTGCCCCTGGGGCAGCCCAACCTACAATGGGGACAGATGGAGAAGAACCACAAGAGACTCCCTGGGTGTCCACCCAGAGTGGCAGCCTCACCCATGGGTGGGAGTGAAGGAGGATCCCACTCCTTCCCAGGACAGGACAGAAACCTGCCTGACCCCAGTGCAGGGCCCTCCCACGGGGCAGCCATGCTGGTTGCTGTGGGTCCAGGTGGACTGCAGGGCGGGGACACTGGGGGTGCCAAAGGCTGCCCTGATCTTCCCTGCCGCAGGACAGCCAGGTGCTCTCACCTCCTTGGGTCTTCGCCCTTGCGTGAGGAAGTGTCTCTCCAGAACGGGGTTGGGAGCCACAGGCCTCTGGACATGGTTCCGCACACCCAGCCACCGGCTCAGAGGCAGGCCCACAAACCTGGGGTGGGGGGACAGCTGTCAGCCCCGGGAGCAGGGACATGCTACAGGTAGGGACAGTGAGGCTCAGAGGGGCCACGTCACTGACCAGGGGAATGCAGTGGCAGGTGGCAGAGTGGAAAGTTTGGGATCTTTCTTCTCCAGTGGAGTGGGGGGTTAAGAGAGGCTCAAGGCACAGGGTTTGGACAAGCTTCCCATGGCTAAACCCGGCCTTACACACTGGGATCCTGGGGAGAAGCCTTGTGGCTACACCAGACCAAACACAAAGACAGGGGACCCCATGTGTCTGAGGAGACCTGTGCTCCATAGGGTTTTTGATGGGTGATTTTTCAGAAGATTGCCAGGCCTTTCTTCTGAGGCCTCTGGGTGGATCCAAAGCTGCAACCTTTCAGTTAACAGCCGAGTGCCTTCACTGTGTACCACTGGACGAAGGGACTCACGAAGGATGCCGGGGAGAGAGG
>NW_006921992.1:1433206-1434356 GCF_000298275.1 Orycteropus afer afer | reverse complement strand
ATAATAATAGTACCAGATATTAATGAAATTGTTTCTGATATAAAAATCCTGATAAATAGAGTTCACTTTTGCAAGACTGAATGGTCACACACTCATTTGTGATTACAAAATATAGTGAATATAACAACGCAATGCACTGCCAGCCAGTCGGACCGACTCCGACTCATAGCAACCCCTCCTTGGGTTTCTGAGGCAGTATCACTATGCAAGTAGATTGCCCAACCTTCCTGTTGGGGAGTCAGTCCTCCTTTTTTAATGTGTTTAGCAGGTTGGCAGGCTTCTGCTCTCCAGGGTCCCCACCTAGCCAGTGTCCCCACAAACCAGCAATCAGAGAGCAGCAGAGGGGCGTGGGACATGAGGCAGGAGGGGGCCAGGAACAGCACTTAGGTGATGGGGTCATGCGTCTGCAGCAGGGAGCACCACTCACCTCTCAAAGGCCATGCGTGCGGCCACCAGGGCCAGGGCCAAGGGCAGGGTCGCCAGCAGGTCCCGAGGGTGGGCGTAGACCACGCCGTCCCGGTCCTCCAGGTCTGCCCATGAGTTGTTGGGAGGCAGCCAGAATTTGTCCTGCCACAGCCACTCGTTTAGGCTGGACAGCATCCTGTGGACACAAGTTCCAGTTACTGGAGGTGGGAGGACTTCACATGCAGGGAGGATGGAGGGGGAGCAGAGAACTCTCCCACGCTCATTGGCTCCCTGAGTGGAGGCTGGGCCGGACATGGGACCCCTGCCAGGTCCACCTTCTCTGGCTTTGTTCTGGTTTGGCCACTATCCCATCCTGCCCCACCCCCCAGCGTCTAGCATGGGGGCGGGGATTCTCTAACAGAGATTCTAAGGATAGCTGAGGTCAGGGCATTTGCCTGAGGGCATCCCTCAAGACACAGGGCCAGTACCACCATTTATCAGTGGAGGCTTGTTGATAGGATGCTGAACAGGTTTCAGTCGAATCTAGACTACAACTAGGAACAAAGTCCTGGCAATCTACTTCTGAAAACCAGCCAACGAAAACCCTATGGTTCACAATGGTCTCATTTGCAACCCGTCATGGGGTTGGTGCAGGATCATGCGGGTGGCGCAGGACTGGGCAGAGCTTTGTTCCGTTGTGCGTGGGGCTGCTGTGAGTCGGGGCCCACTTGACAACAGCAACAAC
>NW_006921992.1:1430483-1432046 GCF_000298275.1 Orycteropus afer afer | reverse complement strand
AAAGCCTCCAAACTGTGAGAGAATACATGCCTGTTTGTTAAGGCCATCCCATTGGTGGCATATTCTTGTCAGAGTGGCAGTAGGGAACCAGAACAGGGGGTGAGTCCCTAATGGCCCAGGAAGGTTTCTCTGCAGGCTGGTGCCTCTGATCGTGCAAAGACGAAGGATTAAGGAATGAAGGTCAGCTTCCCAGAGGCTGGCTGCAGTTGGGCGAGAGCCTGATGCAGGTCCTTGAGTGGTGGGTAATGGCGAGGTGACAAGGGGAGCCAGTATTCTGCCAGCAGAAGCCTGAGGAGGAGCCCCAGCTGGTCGGGGTTGGGCTCAACCTGGGTGAGGAGCCCAGGCAGCTTCTCCCTTCTCTATGATCTGGAACTAAGTGCCTAAACCCCCACACTGGTCCCCTCCAAGACTGTATGTTCACCTGTCCATTTGTCCATCTATCCATTAATCCATCCATCCATCTATCCACCCACCCACCCATCCACCCACCCGTGGATTTAACTAGTCACCCACCTATGCATCCATCCATCTACCTACTCATCGCCCATTCACCCATTCATCCATCTGTCCACTCCATCCATTCATCCATCTACTTACCACCCATTCATCTGTCCATCTACCCACCCATCCCCCCACCCCATTCATCCATCTATCCACTCAGCCAACTATCCATCCATCCAGCTATCCATTCCCCATCCAGCCATCCCCCCATCCCCCCACCCATCCATTCAGATAAGAGATGTTCTCTGGTTGACTTGCACAGCACAGGCTGAGCACTGGGGACACAGCAGGTACCAAAGGAGATACATTCCTGACCCCACAGAGCTCATAGCCCAGTGAGGAAGGCAGCTCATTGACACATGAACAGATTCATAAAGAGGTGAGTTAACAGCATGTGACGGGCCTGGTAGAAACAAGGTGGCATAATTTTAAATGCAGTGATCCAGGAGGGACTCTTTCAAGAGAAGCCCCCTGACTGAGACCTAAAGGATGAGGAGGACCTGGGTTTGTGTGGAAGAGGGTAGGGAAGGGATCAGGAGGGGCTTTCTAGAGAATGAGCAGCTAGTGCAAAGGCCCCGAGGCAGGATGGTGCTTGGCTGTGAGAGGGCCAGCGAGGCCTGAGCAGAGTGAGTGCAGAGAACGGGAGGGAGCGAAGTAGGCAGGTGACGGGGCAAACCGTGCAGGCTCTGTGGGTCACAGAGAGGAAGCTGGGCTCTCCTCAACACCGTATTATGAAAACTTCGAACTTACAGAAAAGTTAAAAAGAATTTCACAGTGAACGTGTGTATGTATATGTGTGTGTATGGGTGTGTGTGTGTGTGTGTGTATATATATATATCTCCAGCTTATGACATATTTGGGTTACTATGAACTGCACTTAAAACCATCTTTTTGTTTTTTCTACATCTTATCATTAGTAATTAAGGAGCTCTAGTGCAGTGGAGCTCTGGTACCATAGTGGCTAAGACACTTGTCTGCTAACCAGATGACTGGCAGTTCAAACCCACCAGCCACTCCTCGGAAGGAAGGTTGGGCAATCTACTTCCGTAGTGATACTGCCTC
>NW_006921992.1:1428624-1430078 GCF_000298275.1 Orycteropus afer afer | reverse complement strand
TAGTGATACTGCCTCGGAAACCCAAGGAGGGGTCGCTATGAGTTGGGTCCGACTCCATGGCACATAACAACAGCAGTGGTGTAGCGGTTAAGGAATTGGCTTGCTAACTGGAAGGTTGGTGATTTGAACCCACCAGTCACTCCATGGAAGAAAGATGGAGCAGTTTGCTTCCATAAAGATTTACAGCCTGGGAAACACAGCGGGGGTCGCTATGAGTTGGAATCCACCTGATGTCAGTGAGCTTGGTTGGTTTTTGAGTCTGTTAGTAATATGTACTGCATACAGTGTTGCACATGTCCTCTGCTGATGTCATCACATCTGTACACTGTAATGTTTGCAACCCCTAACGACAAATAAAGATCGTATTTATAAAGATGTTGATAATAAAGGACAGTTAATAATGGAAAAAGAAATGCAGTATGTGACTTAAGTCAGAACCGACTTAGGATGGAGTTGGCGGACTGGAACTGCCTTGTAAGTCAGGGCCCTGCACCCCACCAGATGCATTTTGCTCTCTGCTTTCCCCCACTGTGGTGGAAGGAGCTCCTGCACGTGGCCCTTTGCCTCCATTCTCTGGAAAAACAGCTTGAGAGATTTTCCTCCTAAGCCTTTGTCAATGTTGACTGACATTTCCTGGGTGAACTGTAAACAACGTGGTTTGATACTTTCTGCCTGGACTGGGCTGCAGCCTGCTCTGCGATTACCATGCACTTTGTAGGGATTGGTCAGTAGAAAATGCAAATGAGGTGAGCTGTAACCCAGCTGTGCCCACTTTGCAAAGGAACTGACTGTGGCCTACAGAGGGGACTGGTCAATTTGTGGACCCTGTTGGGAGAGGCCTGGCCTTGAAATTCAGAAGGAGTGTGTGTGTGTGTGTGTATACATGCAACCAGCCCCACAGAGGTTGGGCAGACAGAGAGAAGCAGGAAGCAGCAGCAGAGAGAGGAAGCAATGACTCTCCTAAGAGTTGTAACGCGAGTCAAGGGCTGTAATTCTGAAGACGGTGAAAGGCTCACCCTGCTGTGACAGATGGCAGGGCCAACAGGAGCCTGTCCTCAGGAGGCTACGAGCAGCTGACAGAGCCGCCCTGCACTGAAGAAGGGAACCTTGGTATACATGCTTCCTGATCCTGAGTTGTCCCTTGTTCCTTAATAAGCCACTTAACTCTAACTGTGGTCTGTGAGTTCTGTGCGGCCACTACAACGGATTACCGAACCCAGCAGAGAAGCAGACAGTGCCGTGGGAGGGACAACTGGCGTCAGAATTGGTAAAAAGGTTGGAAAGTGGAGGCACGTCTGACTTCCGCCTCATAGGGGTCAGCCTTGGGCTGATCTAGATTCTTTATCCCCCCAAAGTCAGAAGCTACTGTTACTCCCGCCTGCGTTTTACACACACCACTGTCCATCCACCCATCCCCATCCACCCATCAGCTCATCTTTTTTTGTTGTTTTTTT
>NW_006921992.1:1427208-1428524 GCF_000298275.1 Orycteropus afer afer | reverse complement strand
GGTGAAAGGCTCACCCTGCTGTGACAGATGGCAGGGCCAACAGGAGCCTGTCCTCAGGAGGCTACGAGCAGCTGACAGAGCCGCCCTGCACTGAAGAAGGGAACCTTGGTATACATGCTTCCTGATCCTGAGTTGTCCCTTGTTCCTTAATAAGCCACTTAACTCTAACTGTGGTCTGTGAGTTCTGTGCGGCCACTACAACGGATTACCGAACCCAGCAGAGAAGCAGACAGTGCCGTGGGAGGGACAACTGGCGTCAGAATTGGTAAAAAGGTTGGAAAGTGGAGGCACGTCTGACTTCCGCCTCATAGGGGTCAGCCTTGGGCTGATCTAGATTCTTTATCCCCCCAAAGTCAGAAGCTACTGTTACTCCCGCCTGCGTTTTACACACACCACTGTCCATCCACCCATCCCCATCCACCCATCAGCTCATCTTTTTTTGTTGTTTTTTTCCTGGATGTATTTCAAAGTAAACGCAGACATCAAAGACATAACGCCCCTGAACATTACAGCATGCTGATCATTAACTCAGGTTCAATATTTGCTGATTTTTTTTTTTGAAGTAAAATTTGCCAGAGTGAAATATACACACCTCAGGGTACATCTGCAGAGTTCTGACAAATACATACACCTGTGTAATCCAACTTCCTCCCACAAACACACCGTCCCCCACAAAGTTCCTCATGTCTTCCCGGTCAGACCCCGCCTCCGCGGCCCAAAGGTAACATAACCACCTCAGCTCACTAATTTTTGTTCCATCACAGATTGGTTTTGTCTCTTCTCGACCAGTTGCTGCAAAAGACCCCTTAGAGTGTTAAGAAGCAAAAACAGCAGCCGGCCACCACTGTCCCAACCACTCAGAAAGGGATCAGGGGAGGAGACTGTGGATAGAGGGGGAGAATGACGTGGAACAAAACTCAAAATCATAAAAAAAGGACGAGGTTAACTCATCTGATCAAGCCTGGTGAGATCCCCGAGAATATGGGCCCTAGTTACCCTTTAGGTCTAGAACCAAACTCACCCCTGTGGTTTCCAACCAAACAACAGACAGGCCAACAGGGTGAACATTTATAGCAGATAGATACACTCCTTAGAGTGGGTCAATGCATCAGTCTTGGGAGAACAGAAGGGCAGCATTTGCATGGGGAGATAGCGCCGGGGCAGGAATGCATAGGAAGGAAGGACACAGGGAAGGGGTAACTACAGGGAGGAAGTGGGAAGAGAGCTGTTACAGTGTGGGGAATTGCAGTCAATGTCAGGAAACAAAACCTGTATGAACTGCTGTATGGAAAATGAATTTGCTCTGTAAACTTTCA
>NW_006921992.1:1425214-1426488 GCF_000298275.1 Orycteropus afer afer | reverse complement strand
GTATAGCAATCGTTGTGAGGCTGGGGCAGGACCGGGCAGTGTGTCGTTCTGTTGGACATGGGGTCGCTATGAGTTGGAACTGACTTTATGGCACCAAACAACAACCACCTAGCTGCCAACGAGTCCACTCTTTCTCAGGGCGACCCCACGTGTGTCACAGGGGAACCGGGCTCCCTAGGGTTTCCGACAGCTGATCTTTCAGAAGAAGGTCTCTAGGCCTCCCAGGTGCATCTGGGTAGACCTGAAACTTCAACCTTTTGGTTAGCAGGCAAGGGCACTAACCGTACCCCATCCAAAGACCCCTGCTTGTTCTCAGACTTCATAAGGATGGAATCATATGTTCTGTCTTTGTGTCTGGCTTCTTTCTTTGACTCCACATGCTTTTGGGAGTCATACCCGTCACTGCATTTCTCAACAGCTTGCTTCTTTTTTATTGTGAAATCACGAGTTACAACTATCACGGTGGGGTCATCACTCACTCATGATGAGCATCTGTGATGACTCTAGTTTATGGGTAATTACGAACAAAGCTGATACGAACATTAGTGAACGTGCTTGTCTGGACAGACATTTTCGCCCCTCTTGGGTAAGTCCCTAAGAGTGGGAATGCTGAGTCGTATGGTAGCTGTGTGTGTCACTTTATAAGCAACTGCCAAACTCTTTTTCAGGGTGGCTGTACATAAAGCTTTTGCCTGCTAACCAGAAGGTTGGCAGTTCAAAACCCATCAGCCACTCTGCAGAAGAAAGATGGGGCAATCTACTTCCATGAAGACTGACTCCTTTGGAAACCCAAAGCAGTTGCTATGAGTCAGAATTGACTCGATGGCAGTGGGTTGGTGTTTTTTGGTTCCACTTCATGGGAATCTCTGGGCGGTACCCATGCTGAGTGTGCTCAGCTGCCGCCTGGAGGTTTGCAGGGTCGAGTCCACTCACCGGTCCCTCAGAAGAAAGGCCTGGAAATCAACTTCTGAAAACTCAGCCCCTGCCAGCCCTCTGGAGCCCAGTTCTGCTCTGACACACACACACACACACACACACGTGCAGTCGCTGTGAGTCGGTGCTGACTCTATGGCAACCGGTGGGGGTACCATTTCACACTTCCCCCAGTGGAGTATGGGGTTCTGCTGCTCTTAATTTTTGGGGAAGATGGATAGTTTGGGGTAGTAGCAATGGAGGGAGTGGCCTTTTGGAGACCAGGACATGGCACTATCCACTTTCCAAAGTGGGGTGGACCGAAGACAGAAAGCCGTTGCTGCTGTTAGAAGCCGCTGACT
>NW_006921992.1:1412458-1421184 GCF_000298275.1 Orycteropus afer afer | reverse complement strand
AATCAAAATGTCTGTGTTCTCCAGACAGCAGAAAGTCAACGGCTCAGGTTGTCTCCCCCCTTGCTGTTTCCCTTCCTAGTCATAGGCCATCAGTGCAGTCATCCCTGCAGCCCTTGGTGACCAGGGCTGATCTTTTTTAGGTCAATTCTCAGGTCCAACACAACTTAGAAATATTCAGGCTGTTGGTCCCGTGGGAGTAGCTAACAGTCCGCAGCTCCAACCGTCTCTGTACTCACTATTTGCATTCAGGTGTTTTCACTAGTTGGTGCCTAATCCACTTCTGTATAGTTCCTTTCAAAGTTCAGGGCTCTAGGATTATCTTCTGTATCTCGGTCAATTGGTTTTTCTTTTCTTTGTTGGAGAGGGTCTGTGTCACTTGTCTGCCTATTCCTCCATCTTACCGGAAGTCCCTATGATGTAATATTTTCAATAAACATAACAAGAAGTCCAGTTACAGGCATTTCATGGCTGCTACAGAAGTTCAGGGATATCTTCAAAGTTCTACACTGCTCCTATTTTCAAGCCTTAGCATTCATTCCTCACCTTCTTTGTCATAATATGGCTGCAGTAACTCCAAGCACCACGTCTCCCTTCCAGGGTAGAAGGAAGGAGGAGGGTATGGTATTTTTTTTAAGAGTTCACTTTATAAGCATCCTGTGCTTGCAGTGGGCCCACCTAGTCACCCTGGACAATCTCCCATCTCAAGGTCATCTGATTAGCAACCTTAATTCCTCTTTACGACGTAAGGTCACATATTCCGGGGATTAGAACATGCACGTTTCTGTTGTTGTTGTCTGCCGTCGATTCCAACCCATCGATTCCAACCCGTGGTGACCCAATGTGTTACAGAGTAGAACTGCCCCTAGGGCTTCCCAGCTGTAATCTTCATAGGAACAGACTGGGAAGCCTTTTCTCCTGCAGAGCTGCTGCTGGATTCAAACTGCTGACCTATCTGCCCATTAAAGTGCTAGATACTATCACTAAGGAAAAGGAAGACACAGAGAGGTGCCCGAGAGGTACAAGAACACAGGTGAATACTATTACCTACACAATACTGTATTATCAGTAACAACAAACATTAATCTATGGGGGGGATACACAGGTAGACAAGCAAGATGATGAGGTTTGGGAAGGTAAACAGGACCATACCCATGACCATATATAGCTTTGGCAGATAGTATTTCTACATATGTATGTATTTGTATGTGCTATAAAAATGTCCCTATACGTATAATACAGCTAACGAGGGGCAAAGTTAATGATGACTTCTTAGCTACGCTGAACATCCTTAGAGAGTGAGTTGCTGGACCCATAGGCTTGGGACCATGGTTGCAGGGGACATCAAGCTCAAATGGCATAATATACTACACAATAACATTGTTCTACGTCCTACTTTGGTGAGTAGTAACTGGGGTTTAAAAGCTTGTGAGCAGTCATCTACCATGCAACAATGAGTCTCTCCCGAAGTCCAGAGCAAAGAAGAGCGAAGAAAACCAAAAACCAAAAACACCCACCAAACTCACTGCCCAAGTGGATCTGACTCATAGCGACCCCTCCTTGGGTTTCCGAGGCAGTTTCTCTATGGAAGTAGATTGCCCAGTCTTCCTTCCAAGGAGTGGCTGGTGGGTCTGAACCACCAGCCTTTTGGTTAGCAGTCAGATGCCTTAGGCACTATGCCACCAGAGCTCCCTAAGTCTAAGGGACTAATGGACCACGGAAACCTAACTTACATGACCCTGAGGCCAAAAGAACTAGAGGGTGTCCCGGCTACCACTGCTGACCACTCTGAAAGGGATG
Source organism: Orycteropus afer afer (assembly GCF_000298275.1). Classification (NCBI taxonomy): domain Eukaryota; kingdom Metazoa; phylum Chordata; class Mammalia; order Tubulidentata; family Orycteropodidae; genus Orycteropus; species Orycteropus afer. The sequence goes on along the minus strand of NW_006921992.1, from coordinate 1,419,387 downwards.
ACAATAGGAGGTCCTGGATGGAGTGGGAGAACAATGTGAGACAAAATTCAAATCATGGAGACGGGTTGTGGTAGTTACTAAGTTGTGTGTCAACTTGGCTGGGCCTGGTTTTGAGTGGCTGGGCCTCTGGTAGTAGTTATTCTCCCATGATGAGACTGGCAGTCAACTCCATGGGGGAATCTGCCATGAGCAGCTGCATTAGGGATATGGTCTGCTTCTGGTATGAGGAGAAGCTTTGGGAATGGTCTGCAGCTTTTGGGCATGCTTGGAAGTATTCATGTAGCTGAGTCTTCACTGAACAGCCTGCCATGTTTCCTGCCGATTTTAGGACTGTCTCTGGACTTGCACTAGTGGCCTGGGACTATGCCATTTTACTTGCTGACCTTGGGTTTGTCAGCCTCAGTGGCCAGCAGCTGCCTGAGTTAAGAGAAGACTCCAGTTTCAATAGGCTGGGAGCAAGAGGCCCAAGGTTAAAGGTCTTTCACCTAGCTCCTAAAGCCTGGCACTTTGAACTTGGACTTCTAGCCTCCAAAAGTGTAAGAGAATAAATCCCTGTTTGTTAAAACCACCAATCTGTGGTATATTCCTGTTAGAGCAGCAGGAAGTAACCAAAACACGTGTGAAACCCCCAAGCCTATACCCCTGCTCACCCTCTGGGCCTAGAATTAAACTCACTTCCATGGCTTAACCTTCAACCAAACAGGCTTTCAAGGCCTTACAGGAGGTAGATACACTCCTTAGAACAATCAACCATGGGAGATCAGAAGGGCAGTGTTTGCACAGGGAGATAGCTCAGAGGGCAGGAATGCATAGGAAAGAAAGACACAGAGAAAAAGTAACCACAGGGAGGAAGTGGGAAGAGAGCTGTTACACTGTGGGGATTGCAATCAATAATGTCATGAAACAAAATGTATATGAAGTTTGAATGGAAAATGAATTTGCTTTGTAAACTTTCACCCAGATAGCAATAAAAAGCTAGATTGGACAACGGTTCTCCTTGGGGCATGTAGTGCCCAGAGAGGCCATTAGGGGCTGTGATGTTCTGTTTCCTGCTCTAGGTGCCCTTCTAGTTAAGAAAGGTCACTGAGCTGTGCCTGTTCCCTGCTAATGTAAATGAAACTTGCATGCAAAAAAGTCAAATACGTCAAAAGAAAAATTCTTAAGAGTTCTGGTGTGAGAAGCCACGTGGACCAGGATGGGTGAGAGTATTTCAGGGCAGGAGTTGGGCCCAGCATTAGACAAGCACGAGGGGCCTCTGATGTCCTGTGGACACGCTGGGGAGGCAGGGGCCACCTGGGTCAGGGCCCAGAGGGCCTGTGCAGCATTCATCAGTGTGTGGTTGGTATTTGTATCATGAAGGGATGTGCTCTCCAGGGAGGGGTGTAGACAAAGGGGAGCCCGAGGGCCATGTTGTGGGGGTCTGGTGTATAGGTGTCAGTGAGGTATGGAGGAGTGACTGCTGTCACTGGTCACTCCCATGGGGGAGAGGCCCTAGAGGCAGTGGCTGGACAGGTTCCAGGCTCTGGGATGTTCGACGGTGGCTGGTCTGGATTGACCCAAGGCCCTGATGGCCCAGAAATAATAGAGGGATGGACAGGTGGGTGGGTGTGGGGACTTTGGCTCAAGTGGTGGAACTCTCTAGAGAAAGACATCATCTTCTTTAACAAGCAAGGTTGGCTGGATTCCTGTGCACTTAGGGTGGCATCCCAGGAAACCCCCCAGCCAGCCAGAGCTGAAGCCAGAACCCAGGCACCTGGACTCCCAGCCCAGGGAGTGGGGTCAGGTGGGGCAACCATAGCCATGGCACGTGCAAGTCCCAGTGAGCTTTGGGAGCAAGGGAGAAGGCTTTCTGCCCTGTCAGGCCCCTGCTGTTCCCAGCCTTACACACACCACTCACCACCTGACACTGTCTGCTCCCCCTGCACCGTCCGACTTCACACACCCACACCCCACCCAACCTTGGCAGACACTCTCCTTCTGCCCAAAATGCCCACATCATATTTCTTATACCATCTGGGTGCTGAGGACACAAAATCGTGGGAAAAACTGGCAAGGTCTCTGTCCTTACAGGACTTACACACCTTTCTTTTCTGCTTGGCAAACTCCTATGCATCCTTCAAAACCCTGGTTGCCTCTGCTTCAGATCCAGTAAAGGATCTTTCCCCAGCCCCATGTTGCTCCCTGGGACATCAGGAACTGGCTGGGCAGCATTCTGTGGGGTCGGAGACAGGGAGCATGACCAGCAGGGCCTGTTCCCCCAGGAGGCCCAGCACTCTCTGCCAGGGGAACAAAAAAACTCTTTTCAAACCTGAGAGCCCTCCAAGAGGGCTTTAGACTAACAAGCGCTGACCTCTGAGGTCACATCACAGTCCTGGAATCCTATTCTCCTCTCTACTTGTTTCTGTCCCACTCTCCTCTCCTTTCTTCATTTTAGAACCTGGATAAGAGAAGTTTGAGGAGAGAACAGGATCTGGAGCCTGGATGATTGCCGGAGGCCCAGCACCACTGCTCACTGCCCGTGGGCCTCCATTTTCTCATCCATTGGTGGGACCAGTATAGCCCAGAGACCCTGCACGTGGAGCATCCAGGCAGGACCTGGTACACAGGAGGGGCTCAGGCATGGCTGTAACCGGGCGCCCTCGGCCTGCAAGGCCCAAACTTCTCTTCCACCCTCAATGGCACACCCTCCTGCCGAGGCACAGGAAGGAATGAAGCTCAAGACTCCACTCTTCCTCAATTTTCCACTCTCTTTTGAACCCCAGCTCCTCTGCTCACTCTGTGACCTTCCGCCTCCCTGCCTCGCTCGCATCTGAAAAATGGGCACAGGCTGACTTCCTGCATCAGGGAGCGGTGTGCATGCTCAGGGGGTCACGGGAGGTGGCCAAGCAGGTCAGAAGGGCTCCACGTTGACACATCATCTATCAACCGCGCACCCTTGGCAGGCGACCTGGCACTCGGTGCCTCAGTTTCCTCGTCTGTAAAACAGGAATAAGAGCAGCCCTTCCACTCGGGTGGCTCTAGGAAGGTGTTGTGAAGTGCTGGGGACAAGGCCTTGGTGGAATGAGTGCTAAGTAAAATTTATCACCAATGGACATCGAGTCAGCCCTGATTCACGGCAACACCACATGTCTGAGTCCAACTGTGGCCACAGGGCTTCTACTGGAGGAGTTTCAGGGAGTAGACTGCCAGCCCTTCTTCTGAGGCACCCAGGGGTGGACTTACATCTCCAACCTTCTGATCAGCAGCAGAGCCCATTAGCCATCCGTACTGCCCAGGGACTCCAAGGACGATTTAGTTGCTGTTGTTGTTATCAACAGAGGGCAATGCTGGTTCAGCGGTAGGATTCTCGCCTTCCGTGCAAAGACCTGGGTTCGACTCCGGCCAACACACCTCACGTGCAGCCCTCAGCCTTTGTCAGTGGAGACATGTGTGTTATGGTGCTGAACAGGTTTCAGTGGGCTTCCAGACCAGGACAGACTGGGAAGAAAGGCCTGGCAAGCTACTGTTATTTTCACACAAATAATGCGTGTGATATATAGACCTTTGAGGACCGCACAACCCCTGCCCTGTGGTATATTCATCAGCTTGTTATGTTGACACTTTTTTACGCATTGTTGACTTCAAGTTCAAATTGTTTCCCTGTGCAGCGGACCTAGAGTTAAGTCTGTCTTGGCGCTTGCTGGCGTGGAGGTTGGGTTTGCAGCAGCAGAGCCTCCCCAGCCTTCCCTCAAGCTTCTAAGTAGCTCCTCTCCGGCAAATTGCTTCCCTGCTTGGCAAAAGGTTTCTTCGAGGCAGGAAGAAATCACTTTCTCCACCTTGGAAATAGCCTTCACCAGGATGGCCAGCCCCAGCCCAGGAGGTGTGAGGGTCTGTGCACCCTGGGCCAGCCAGAGGCTGCTCAGGTGAGCCAGGCAGGCGTGGGTGCAGAAGGGTCACGTGTCCCTTGCTTGGACGAGAGGGGTCCGACTGGCTGCCTGGCGGGGAGCGCAGGCCCTCACTGTACAGCTGCCCGGGGACTATATCATGGGAGCTGGGTGCGTGTGGGGAGCAGTCCGCTGGACAGCCTGTGCTTGGGCTGTGGCTGCCCTGCTCACAGGCCCCCACCCGACCCTGCACCCCTCTGTAGCGCGATGGACCTAGCTGTCCGTAGACACAGACTGGCTACAAGGAACTCCCACGCTCTCTGGCCCTGCAGCAAACTGCCCCAGAGCAAACGCAGTTTCGATTGTTTATCTTCCAGTTACTGGGGTGCCACCAAACATAGTCCATAGCTTCTGGACCATGGCTCATACTTTAATTATACAATTATGATCAAAGGCAACATTTTCAGACTATTGAATGGGGATGAATGCAGCCCAAATTCCCTTCTGGAAATATCATGAGACATGGACGGTTTGTGCACGGGTGCCCTATTCCATCCATCACACACGTGTTTGCCTTATTTGCGTGGGTGCATCATTTGTGAAAAATACAGTACTTTAGAAATTCAGCCAGTGCAACCCTATGGGTCACAGTGGCTGATCCACAGCGGCTCACAAGGGTGGTGCAGACCTAGGCCGCATGTTGGGACCACCGGCCAGCAGCTCCCACCCACCACCTTGTTATCAAGAAAGAGAGAGGATGGGGTGGGATGGCAAGTGGTCTGGAAGGGAGGGGTGCTGGTCTGTGGCGGGCTCTAGGCTCAGCAACTAAATCGTATTGGAGTCCCTGGGCAGTGCGGATGGTCAATGCACTATGGTTCAAGTTCACCCATGGGTGCCTCATTAGAAGGGCTGGCAGTCTACTTCCTGAAACTCCCCCAGTTGAAACCCTGTGGCCACAGCTGTAGTTTGAGACATGTGGTGTTGCCATGAATCACGGCTGACTCGATGCCCACTGGTGATAAATTTCACTTAGCGCTCATTCCACCCCAGGCCTTATCACCAGCACTTCACAACGCCTTCCCAGAGCCACCCATGTGGAAGGGCTGCTCTTACTCTCATTTTACAGATGAGGAAACTGAGGCACCGAGTGCCAGGTTGCTTGCCAGGGGTGCACAGTTGATAGATGATGTCAACGTGGAGCCCTTCTGACCTGCTTGGCCTCCTCCCATGACCCCCCGCCCCCGAGCATGCACACCGCTCCCTGATGCAGGAAGTCAGCCTGTGCCCATTTTTCAGATGCGAGCGAGGCAGGGAGGCAGAAGGTCACAGAGTGAGCAGAGGAGCTGGGGTTCAAAAGAGAGTGGAAAATTGAGGAAGAGTGGAGTCCTGAGCCTCCGTTCTTCCCAGCCCTTGGGAAGGTTCCAGGATCTGAGGTGCTCCCATTGCCTGGAAGCCCCCTACCCCAGCTCCCTAAAAGCTACAGCTAATATGTACAGGAGGGCTAGGCTGGGACCACCAAGGAGACGCTATGAGAACCACTGCACAGGTGGCTGGTCAAACCGGACCAGCCTGAGCCTTCATCCCTTGCACCCCGGCCCCAGGTCCCCCAGCCTGGCTACCCCTTGAAACCTCCTGGGCCCCACACCCAGCCCTCCCCTGCCACCTCTGCTAATCCTCCTTAGAGGCTAAAAATACCCCGATTGGAGGAAAGAGGATTGGACTTAGTGCTGACACAGGAGGAGGGGTAAGCAAAAGGACTCTGGCCCCTGCTGCTTCCCTAGGCCCCTAAGGGCCCCAGCCCCGGCCAGCAGAGCAGAGCTGCGCTGACAGGTTGGCTGTGTTTCAGTTTACATCTACCAGGCACCAAGGATTTGCGTGGGTTGTGAAAAAAATTCTTCAGACCTCAGATGTCTGGGCCACCCAGGGACAGATACACAGACACACAGACACACAGACACACACACACGCACAAACTCTGTCTCCCTCGGCCCTTCTGCAGCTGGGCCTGCTGCCCACCCAGGGTCACCTGACTTGCCGTGGCCAGAGGCCCAGGCAGCAAACACATGATGTGCTGAGCGAAGTTGTTTGATAACCAGCTGGCCCGCCCCTGTGCTGGGCCCACCATCCTCTCCAGATGGCCCTGGCTTGCCCTGGGTCTCTCCAAGCCGGGCTCTCCAAGGTGATGATGACCACAGACACAGCCAGGACAGGAGACACTAACAGCCCACTCCCATCAAGGATCCCATAAAACATCCACTGCTGTCAACTCTGACTTACAGCGACCCTGTAGGGTGGGGCAGACCACCCATAGGGTTTTCTAAGTTGTTATCTTTATGGAAGTAGATCACAAGGTCTTTGTGGGGTGGTTGGTGGGTTTGAACCATTGACCTTTCAGTTAGCAGCTGAGCGCTTAACTCCTGTGTCAGAAGGGCTCCCTCTCCAAGGATCCCAGCTGGTGTTAGCTGTCCAGGGTCTACCTGACCCCAGCCCCTCCTACTGAGACACACTCCTGGGCTCCAAGCTCCAGCCCTGCTGACACTCCCCTCCCCTCAGCTCAATCTAATAACCACAGTGGCTGCTTGCAGGGCATCCAACCCACCAAGCTCATTCCTGCCACAGGGCCTTTGCATGTGCTCTTCTCCAGGTCAGCTATGTCTCAGCCTTCACATTTCAGCTCACACATCACCTCAGAGCTCTCAGACTACCACCAAAGAAGCCATCTTACTGTTCTGTCTGTTGAGGGGCACTGGTGCTTCCAGGCTAGAATTCTGACCAGACCTGGGTTCCATTCCCACTCAGTGCACCTCACGTGCAGCCACTACTCATCTGTTGGTGGAGCTTGCGTGTAGCTAGGACACCGAACAGGTTTTAACGGAGCTTCCAGACGAAGATGGACTAGGAAGAAAGGTCTGCTGTTCGGCTTCTGAACATCAGCCAGTGAAAACATTGTGGACAGCTGGACCATCACAGATGCCTCCCCAATGGGCTCAAACACGGCAACGACTGTGAGGACAGCAATGTTCCACTTTGTGGTACATAAGGTCACTAGGGCTCAGAGCTGATTCA
>NW_006921992.1:1410679-1411493 GCF_000298275.1 Orycteropus afer afer | reverse complement strand
ACTGCTGTATGGAAAGTGAATTTGCTCTGTAAATTTTCACCCAAATCACACACACACACAAAAGATCAGGTTTACTGGTCTGACAGACCTGGTGAGACCCCTGAGACTATGGTCTCTTAGTTATGCTTTAGGTCTGGAATTGAACTCACTTCTGTGGCTTCCAGCCAAACAATAGACAAGCATATGGGCTGAACATTTATATCAGGCAGATACACTCCTTACAGTGATCAATCAAGTGATCAATCGTGGGAGAACAGAAGGGCAGTATTTGCACAGGGAGACAGCTCAGGGGGCAGGAATGCCTAGGTAAGAAGGACACAGGGAAGAGGTAACTACAGGGAGGAAATGGGAAGAGACCTGTTACATGGTGGGCAATTGCAGTCAAAGTCATGAAACAAAATGTGTATGAACTGCTGTATGTAAAATGAATTTGCTCTGTAAACTTTCACCCAAACAGCAACAACAAAACAACTAATAAAAAGGACTAGGAAGAAAGCCCTGGCAATTTAATTCTGGGAATCAACCAGTGACCACGCTGCGGATTACATCAGCGCAGCCCACCACTGACCATGGGGATGGAGGCCTGCCTGTTGCTGTGACACAGAGCAGCTTCCCTCCCCCCGCCCTGCTGTACCACCTCAGAACTGCCCCTTGACAAACCCCCTCCGACCAAAGACACCCAACACTGGGGCCCTGTGGGTGGCTCTGCAGCTGCCGGCTCAGTGGGGCAGGGTCCCGGCCTACCCTCCAGGAATGCTGCTCTGTCCCTTCACAGGCTCCTTCAAGCCTCTTTACTCTCCCACCCTCTCACCCA
>NW_006921992.1:1407636-1410204 GCF_000298275.1 Orycteropus afer afer | reverse complement strand
AGTTGCAATACTGAAGGGTTCCGTGGGCAAAATACTGAATGATGCAGGAAGCATCAAAAGAAGATGGAAGGAATACACAGGGTCACTGTACTAAAAAGAACTGGTCGATGTTTAACCATTTTAAGAGGCAATGGTATTGAAGGAAGAAGTCCAAACTGCACTGAAGGCATTGGCTAAAAACAGGGCTCCAGGAATTGACGCAACACCCATTAAGATGTTCCAACAGTGGATGCAACGCTGAGCGCATTCACTCTGTCTATGCCAAGAATTTTGGAAAACAGCCACTTGGCTAATTGACTGGGAGAGATCCATATTGTGTCCATTGCAAAGAAAGGTGATCCTACAGGATGTGGAAATTATTGAACAATAAAATAGCATTAATATCACACACAAGTAAAATTTTGTTGAAGATAATTCAAAAATGGTTGCAGCAGTACATAGACAGGGAACTGCCAAAAATTCAAGCCAGATTCAGAAGAGGATGTGGAATGAAGAGTATCATTGCTGATGTCAGATGGATCTTGGCTGAAAGCAAAAACCACCAGAACGGTCTCTAGCTTATGACACGCTTGAACCCTGTATGTAGCCATGTTGTTGTTCAGCAGCCTGCCATGCTCTGCTGACCTTGGGACTTTCAATGGACTTGAATTAATGGCCTACTGTGTGGTTTGGTAACATTGGGACTGTGCCTTTTTACTTGTCAACCTTGGGCTTGTCAGCCTTAGCAGCCAGCAGCTGAGTGAAGAAAAGCCTCTAGCTCCAGTGGGCCGGGAGCAAGAGACAGAGCTGAAGCCAAGGTTGAGGGACTTCATCCAACCCCTAGAGCCTGGCACTCTGGACTTGGACTTAAAGCCTCCAAATTGTTAAGAATAAACTCCTGTTTGTTAAGGCCATCCCATTTGTGGTATATTCCTGTCAGAGCGGCACTGGGAACCAGAACAGGGAAGAATGCTGAGAATCCCATGGAAGGCCAGAAGAGGGCCAATCTGCAATGGAAGAAGGGAGGAGAGTAGTGAGACATGTCTCACGGACTCTGGACATGTCATCAGGAGGAACCAGGCCTGGAGAAGGACATCACGCTTGGAACAGCAGAGGGACAGTGAAAAAGAGGAAGACCCTCAAGGAGTGGCTGCAACAATGGGTTTAACCACAACCGTGATTACAACTGAAATGTTTGTCAACAGATGAATAAATAAACAATATGTAGTCTATACACACAATAGAACCCTATAAAGAGAACCCCATTAAGAGAAGTCCTTCTGCATGGCAACACGTGGATGGACCTGGAAAACATTAAGCTGAGTGAAGTCAGTCCCAAAAGGAGAAATACTATAGGATCTCATGTCTATGAAATAAGCAAATATATAGAAACCAAGGATTGTCAGTGGTTTGCAGAGGTGGCAGGGAGGGGGAGAGGGGGAGCTTTTCTTAGGACTGAGTTTATGTCAACGGTGGTGGAATGATTTGGAAACAGCGAGAATGGTGGTACAACTTGAACAATGTCATCAGCGTCGCTGAACTGCACATGTAGAAACCGCTGAATTAGTGTGTATTTTGCTAGGCATGTTTTCACTACAATGAAAAAGAAAAAAAAGCAGCTTAATTGAGGTATAATGAACATGCAATAAGCTGGACATGTTCCAAGTGTGTGATTTGTTAAGTTCTGACCTAAGTGTGAAATCACATACCCGTGAAATCATCACCTCCATCACAGTAAAGGACATATCTGTCATTCCCCAACACTCCCTAGTGTCCTTCTGTCAGTCTTCCCTCCCTTGCTTCCAGTGATAGCTGGACCCAACCCTGAAGGTCAGGAACCTCCGGATTCCACACCATGACGTCCTGCAAGGCAGTTTCAAAAGAGGAGGAAGAGCCAGACACGCTGGCTCGAGAAGATCACTCAGCTAAATGCAAAGAGCAAGAAGTAAAATATAAGAAACATTTTGATACCTAACTGATTTAATGGAAAAATCGCCCACAGAAATCCACGTCTGGTAAAGGCACAGCTAGCTACCTGAGACTGGCCCTCTCATAGACAACAAGTAGTAAATCTGTTGGTGGTTTTGCTTTTGTTGTGCTGTTGAAGTGTGCCTTGGGAGAAACCCTGTCTGGGATAGTTAAGGCTGTGTGTCAACTTGCCTGGGCCATGATTCTTAGTGGTTTAGCAGTTATGATGTTGTCATCCCCCATGATGATATCCAATATGATGTAATCACCTCCATGAAGAGATCTGTTACGAGCACTCAATCAGCTGAAAGGGAGTTTCCTCAAGAACGCTGCCTGCTTCCATTATGTATGGAGGAGGTCCTGCAAAGGTCTGTATCTTGTATCCAGCTCATCATCATCTGACCTCCAGTGCCTGGATCTGAAGCTGTGGCTGCCACATTGCCTGCCAATGTTGGGACTGTTGCCTTTGCAGCCTGTGAGCCAACAGCCTGCTGTACTGCTGTACTGCCTGCCCAGCTTGGATTTGTCAGCTCCTGCAAGTGCATGAGTCAGGAGACGCCTCCGGCTTGACATCTAATCCACAGACTTGGGACTTGCCAGCCTCTACAGCTGTGTGAGCCA
>NW_006921992.1:1383459-1390784 GCF_000298275.1 Orycteropus afer afer | reverse complement strand
GCCATGCTCGGATTCCGGGGTCCAGGATGGGGGTCCCCGCAGATGGGAGCAGCGGTCCCCTTAAGGGCTGGGGATATTTGCGTAACCGGAAGCAAAGCACTTCCCCTCGGTTGACCACTGACGGCAGCCTCTCCTCTCAGATGGGGTGCGCAGAGATGGTGGGCGTGACCAAGGAGAGTAGGGGGGTGGAGGGCAAAACTCTGCAGAAGAAATGGGGGGCGTGGCCACAGAGGAGGCGGATGGACCACTGCAATGGCGCAGAACCAATGGCTCTTTCAGTAGCCTTGCAGCCTCCTATCTCCTCCATCCTCTCAGCAGCCTCCCCCAAAAGCCCCTGTGTACATCAGCCAGGAGTCCCTGGGTGGGACAAAAGGTTGCAGATTCGAGTCCACCCAGAAGCACCTTGGAAGAAAACCCTGACACTCTTCTGAAAACTCATCCATTTGAAACCCTCTGGGACACAATTCTACCCTGACACACGAGGTGGGAGGTGGCCGGAGTCGACGCCACGGCAACTGGTTTTTGACTGCCCCGGGTCTGCGCGTACTGCAGCAGCACTGCTCCAACACAACGCGTACCCAGGCTGCTCCCTCAGTCACATTCCCACCACCTGCACCCCGGCCTGCCTCACCCCTGCTCACACCCTAGGGAAGCAGCCTGTCACTGCTTCCAAAGCCTCTGCGGGCTTAGGGGCCTCCTCTTATCTCCAGAGCGTGTGTGGTTCCTCTATTTCACCCAACTGTTCTGCCCTGCAACCTCCGCAGGGACACAGTCCCCAGCAGCCAGTGGGCTCGGGGGAGGGGCAGTGAGCACCTTCGATTCCTGTGTGGTCCACTGCTGGCTAGGACTCAGGCCTCATCTCCTCAGAAAGGCCCTGACCACCTGAAGTAAACTCCCTCTCCCAGTGTTCTCATCACATTTCTGGAACATTCTAGTTAAGTCTCGAGGGTCCTGCCTCAGAGCCTGAACTTCCAAAGCCACAGGTGACAAGCCTAAACATGCCCCCAACTCCTCCCAGGCCCCAGAGAGATGCTTCTGGTGTACCCATTTTGCTGCCTGGGAACCTGAGGCAAGGAGTTACCCAGGGTCGTCAAGTAGGAAGTGGAGAGCTGGGACATGGCTCCAAGCCTGCCTGTCTCCAGAGCTTCCCATTTCCACCAGGCTGCAGTTGGAAGGCCCTCAAACGTCTGTCATCACCACACAAACATATATTGAGTATCTACCATGTGCCAGGTGCTGGGCTGAGCACTTCCATTCCAGCAGGGGCCAACGTAGGTAAGGGTCTCCTCCCTCATGGAACTGATGTTCTAGATCAGAGGAAGGGAGCAGCAAATGCTACACCCCTAAACCCACTGCCATCAAGTCCATTCCAACTCATACCTACCCCAACTGGGTTTCCAAGGCTGGAAATCTTTACAGAAGTACACTGCCTCATCTTCCTCTTGCAGAGCAGCTGGTGGGTCTGAACCAATGACCTTCTGGATAACAGCCAAAGCCTTCCCCAGTTATTGACTATCTCATTATCCAACATTTTGCACTTATGACAACAGTATCAAAATCTCCTATTTTGTGCATTAATGATGTATGTCTGGCAGTAATGAAGGCCGAGGTGTGAGGGGAGAGGAATGCCGGCTGTGATGGTTAAGATTATGGGCCACCTTGGCTGGGCCATGATTCTCAGTGGTTTGGCAGTCCCATAATGATGCAGTCATCCTCCACTTTTGCTTAAGGCTCATTTTCACAGAACGACCTGGTCTTTGGAACCTAACCACATCAATAAGTGAGCAGTGGGTGTATATTTTGTTAATTTTATCTGTTTCATTATGCCAGGTGCTATCACAGCTGTGGAGAGGAAAATAAGGCAGGGAGGGGGATCAGGAGTGTGTGTGTGGGAGAAGGGTCTAAAATTTCAAAGACGGAGGTCAGGGAATGCCTCCTAGAGAAGGTGATGTTTGAGCAAAGATCTGAAGGAGGGTCGTGTGGGTACCTGGGGCAAGAGTGTTCCAGGCCAAGGGAACAGCACGTGCAAAGGCCCTGGGGCTGGACCACAGTTGGTGGATGTGAGACACAGCAAGAAGGCCTGTGTGGCTGGAACAGAGCGAATGAGGGGGAGAGAAGGAGGACAGAAGGGCAGGGCAAGTAAAGCCCTGTACTTACACCTGCTCTAACCAACATCTCCCACCACTCTTCTGTCAGTTTCCACCACTCTTCTGTCAGTTTGTCACACCGTGGTGGCTTGTGTGTTGCTGTGAGGATGGAAGCTATGCCACCGGTATTTCAAATCCCAGCAGGGTCACCCATGGCAGACAGGTTTCAGTGGAGCTTCCAGACTAAGACAGACTAGGAAGAAAGGCCTGGTGATCTACTTCTGAAAATCAGCCAATGAAGATGCATCACAACACAATGTCGCTGATAAAACACTGGAAGGCGAGCCTCCTAGGTTGGAAGGCACTCAGACACACAGTGGCTGCAACTATGGACTTGAGCAGACCAGCCACCGTGAAGATGATACGGGGTTTGGTAGCGTTTCATTTTGTTGTACGTGGGGTTGCCACATCTTGGAGCCGACGCCACAACAATAAAGCAACATCTCAGAAGGACACACACAGTCCCAGAGGCACAGTTTCAGAGCAGCCCTGCCCTGCTCCCCACCACTGTCACTGTCTTGAGTCCCCTGCCACCTACCAACAGCCCAGCCCCCATGCCTGCCCCCACCCCACCGTGCCTCCCAGGACTGTTGTCATAGCACAGCAGGGGCAAGGAGAGTCACTCCTAGGCACACCCACTCCCAAAATAGAGAGGGACAGCCTCAGTCACCATGGCCAGGCCCCTCCCTCCCCACCACAGCAGAACCTCCAGTCTGGGTCCCAACATCTGAGCGTCCAAGTGCCCACTGTTCAGTGGTAGCCTCCAAGGCCAAGGGTTTGGGAGCATTCCCTGGGTCAATGGAGGGGCCAGGATGGCCAGGCCCCTGTCTACGTGGGGCATGTGAGCGGGGTGTGTGCGTGTGTGTGAGAGAGAGAGAGAGGCCTCTCCCCTCCACGCGGCAAAGGCATGATAGTGGGCTGGCGGCTGGGCCTTCCTCAGAACATAAATACTTCTGCTTTTGTAGCTGACTAGAGGCCCCACTAGCCCCTTTCCTGCCACCTCTGTCCCCTTGGGACTCCTGTCCCCTTTCTGAGAATCGGTTCCTCTACCCAGTGCTGCATGCTACCTGCCTGCTCACCCGGCCCCTGCCTCCACACTCCCCATCAGCACTCTCCCTAGTCAGGGCTCCTCCAGGAATGCTGCTGGGTCAGCTGAGCCCCCACACATCTGGGAGAGGGGGAAGTCCTGCCCACGGGGGAAAGGGGGTCCTCACTTCCTCCTGCCAGCCCAGGGAGTCAGCCAGAATGTCAGGGTCCCAAAACTTCCAGGCTGGGTGACCACAGGAGACAAAGTAACAAAGTAATTCCCCTGCAAATCTCTTACCCCTCCAAGGAGGACCCTCCCTGTGTGCTGCTGTGGTTGGACTGAAGGGCTGTGGGAACCCTCAGCTGTCCAGCTGCCTCTCCCCTTTCCTCCCTCGCTCACGCTGCTCTGGCCACCTGGGTCTCCTGGATGTTCCTCCAACACACTAAGCATGTTCCAGCCCCAGGGCCTTTGCACCTGCTGGTGCAGCTGCCTGGAACAGCTCTTCCCCACATAACCACCTGGCTGCTCTTCCTCAACCCTTAGGTCTCACACTGCCTACTCTCCCAACAACATCAACCCTGAGAGGGAAGGCAGAGGTGGGGGTGGGGCCTTCAATGCTGAGTCCAGGGCACTGAAACAACCAGGACAGGTGCTCCACGTGTATGCGCTGAATGAACAAATGAGTGAAGATGGACAGGAGTGGAGGATAGGTGGGGCCAGGCACAGGCCTCCAGGGGCTTGGTCCCTTTTTAAACACCCAGTCCTGGGACTTTGCACCAAAATACTGGTCTGGGAGTCCAGGAGGGGCTGGGGAACAAAGGCAGAGCTAGCTCAGTGTGGGAAACCAGTGTGACAGGGACAGATTAACAAATGTATAGAGTCCAGGCCAAGGGAGGAGAAAGGCTTCCTCTATGCCACCCTGCTAAGTCAGGCTTATTCGAGGGTGGCAAAGAAAAGACTGTTCTGATGGGCTTGGAGGGTGAGGAAGTGAGCCCCCCATGAAGGAATTATCCAAGCAGGGGACTCAGAGGCATGGCAGACCTCTTTCTACCCTTTGAAGACCTTTCTCTTGGCCTCTGGCTCACACAGGCATATCTTGTTTTACAGCACTTTGCTTTGCTGTGCTTCACAGATACCATGTTTTTTACAAATTGAAAGTTTGTGGCAACCCACCCTGTGTTGAACCAATCTGTAGATGCCATTTTTTCCAGCAGCTAGTGCTCACTTATCTGTCATTTTGGTAATTCTCACAGATTTAAAACTTTTTCATAATGCCGTCTATTGCACACTTACTGCACTGCAGTGCAGTATAAGCATAACTTTTACATGCACCGGGAAACCAAAAAATTCGTGTGACTCACTTTACTGCGATACCCACTTTATGTGTGGTGGTCTGGGACCAAATCCGCAGTATCTCCGAGGTACGCCTGTGTCCAAGGAGCCCTGGTGGCGCGATGGTTAAGAGCTCAGCTATCCTATAGAATTGCTGAGTTGGAATTGATGGCAATGAGTTTGTTTTTTTTGTTTTATCCACTTCTGGTTTCCATCCACCCTGCGCCTACTCCCTCCCATGGGGGACTACACCCAGTGTGAAGACCTCTTGCAAGTTCCAGGCTGGTTTCTCCAAAGACCACTCCACCCCGTACCTCCACCTGGGAGAGTCTAGCCACACCCTGATTTTCCAAACAGATTGCAGATGGGTGCCTGAACTTGCTTCCCTAATCTAGGGCTGCTCCATCCTTCCAGGGTGAAACCTGAGAGGAGTCACTTGGCTTTTCCCTAGCACCCCATGCCTTCAAATCTCCCCAGAATCTGCCCGCTTCTCCCCTCCTGTGTCTTGGCTCAGTTTCTCCCTTTGCACCTTTGCTTACTGGTCTCTGCCTGATTAATACCACCTCACCCAAGGCAACCCAGCCAATCATCCCCTCTTCCAGGAATCCTTCTCTACCCTCTCCCCTCACCCCCAGGTACAAACTCTGGTATTTTAATACCTTTCATTTACCCAGTGTTCATTACCCACTGCACATCATATTCAGTTCTTTATCTCTGAGGTGATGACTGCCATTATCCCCATTTTATAGGGTAGGATACTGAGGAACTGTCCTGTGGCCAGTGACCTCAAGCTGGCAGGACAGAGTTGGAGGCAGCCAGCAGGAAGGGGCAGCCTGTGGAGCCCAGATAAGTAGTGAGAGCATGCCCTGGGTGCCTGCCTTCCTGCGGGCATCCGTGGCTGGGGGGAGGGGGCCCTGGCTGGCCCGCCTCCCACTGCCAACTACAGAGTCATCCCCGAGGCTCCTGGGCTGAGTGCTGGATGTGCTAGGCGCCAGGCCAGCCAAACACTTCCCATGAAGCCTGACTCACTAACCAGCAATTGGTCCTGGTCGGGAAGTGGGTGCCGTCCTGCACTGCTCCCAATTTCAGAGCAGGAAATGGAGGCTTTCCAGCTGCTGCAGCCAGACCCCAACCCCCCAACCACCACCCCTCTCTAGTGGGATCTGCCATCCGGTCCTAGCCATGGCTTCCTGTGATGTGAGTAACACTCCCCAGGACAGGTACTACCAACCCATTTCAGAGATGGGCAAACACAATCTCAGAAAGCTTCGCCTGGGGCCCGCAAGGCCAGTTTGATGACGGCAAAGCCTCCGAGCTGCTTTCCACGGCCTCATCCATCTCCCCTCAAGACAGTGCCTGCTGCCCACCAGCCCCCCTCTACTGGGAGTAAGGGCAAGCAGGGACCCACCTGGGCACAGGTGTGCTGCATGAGGCTGCCGCCACGACTATTCACAACAGCTGCTCCTCCTGTAAGGGGCTCAGATTGAGGCTGGCGAGGCTGAAGGTTTCAAACACGATCCAGTCTGGGACTCCTTGCCAGTCCTACTAAGGCGTTCCCATAAAGGGGTCCCAAGATGTTCCAGCAGAACCAGCTCTCAACTACAGACCCAGGGCTCCAGGGCCTTCCTGCAGCTCCACAAGACCCCTGCCCAGCAGTAAGGGCCCCTCCATTCTCCCAGCCCGCCAGGTCAAGATGTCTCCTGTATGTGCCTTCCCTGGCACCCCACTTCTGAGCAGACAGGCAATCCAGACGTTTTTCTGCCAAAATAAACCCCCAATTCACCCACTTCCCACCCCACTGTGACTCGGGTCCAAGCAGTCAGCCTCCTTCCAGGTCTCTGCTCTCTGCCCTGCCATCCATCCACCCACAGTGGCTGCAGGAAGTTCTTAAGACACAGTTGGATTACGTCTCTCACTTGTTGGAACCCTCCCGTGGTCTCCACGGCCTCACACCTGGTGGCCCTAGAGGCCGTGCCAAGCGAGCTCTCCCCATCTCGTCCTGGCTCTCTGCGCTCCAGCCACGCTGGCCTCTTTTCTCTCCGCAGACACACCAGGCGGGGCCTTGCTGGGATCTCGCTGTTTCCTGGGCCTACAGACCCCTCGCAGGCTGGATGAATCAGGCCCGGGTGGTAGCCCTTTCGCGGAGAATCCTTTCCTGCCCCTGCCCCTGCCCCAGAACCCCCATCTCCCCAAAGCGACTGCTTCCCAGAACGAGCTGGAGCGATCTGCTTTCTGTTTATGGGCCCCCCCAGCCTTGGCACATCAGTGACCCCAGCACAGATTCGCGACGGGGTGACACTGCCAGCGCGCTCCTCCCGTTCCCACGGATGCCGGATTCTCCCGCGTCACGCGGCCCGCTCCGCCCCGTGTCTTCTGGCACCTGGCCGGGTCCCGGGGAAGCGCAGCTCCTTCGGGGAGGCAGCCCGGGGCCCGGAGCAGATAGGAGGCCCCGGAAGCGGACCCGGGCGCTTTGATGGGGGCCCAAGCGGCGGCGTCCCCAGGGACCGCCATGGCTGCGTGGGCGGGGCTGCTTGGGGCGGCGGTCTCGGCGCCCGGCGCTAGCTTACCTGGTGGCGCGGGCGGCCGAGGAACGCGGAGAGCACGGACAGCAGACGCGGAGGAGCTGAGACACACGCTGTCCTTGCCAGGCAGCCGGACTCTGCTCCGCACCGCCACGGCCCCCGGCGGGGGAGAGGCTGGAGGGGACGCTGGGCGGGACCAGGGGCGTGGCCAGAGAGGGGCGTGGCTAGCGGGCTCTGGGTCCTCCCGGCGCACGACCAGATCGGCTCCAGGACCCCGGCCCCGCGCCGCCAGGCTCC
>NW_006921992.1:1380883-1383304 GCF_000298275.1 Orycteropus afer afer | reverse complement strand
AGCCTCCCCCGGGTTTTCCCTTTTAGACCACTGGGTCTAAAAGGGGACGCACGGCTAGGCTCTGCGGAGAAGGCCTGGATCCCGCCGCAGGCCTCAGCGGCCACCCTGGGGCCCAACTCTGGGGACCTGGCCCAGTTCGCGGGCCAGATTGGCCCAGGGCGGTGGGAGGCCCTAGAACCGCACTGGAGGGCATCCGGGCAGAGGCGGGGGTTTGATGGATGCCGGCGTCAGACTGCACAGCGGGAAGATAGCCCGGTCCCGGGGTTGGCCCGACTGTGCCTCGGTGCCCTTGTACCCCAGGGCAGCAGGGGAGGGATCTGGGCCCTTCGTGTCCTGTGGAACCGAAAGTAGCCCACGATACACAGCATAAAGCGGAGGGTGGCAGGGTGGAGGGTGGGAGACGAGTGGAAGACTAGCCCAGCCGGGGCAGGAGAGGTATGAGCCCCTGGGCCGCAGCTGGGGAACTCGTGGTTAGCTCCGACAGCCACTAGTTGAAGGAAAGGGAGTTTCAGAGCCGCTGTCCAACGGCGTTTGTTCTGGGCAAGCGGCTTCACCTTTGGACAGTGAGTCTCTGTAAAATGGGGACAATAAACCAGACCTCTCCCTGGGTCAGAGGCGCTGACTCAGGGAGCCTTAGGGGAAGTCCGGCCTTCCTGGTTGTGGCGCCCTGGGCAAGCTTCTGCAACCCGCTGAGATTGGATTTCCTCACAAAGCAGGGGAGGGCGGCAGATGACCTCTGTCGCAAGTGGAAGAACCTGTCCCTCCGAGGCCAGCTTCCTGGCCTTTGCACTTGCAGTTCCTTCTGCTGGACTAGTTCTTTCCCTAGAAATGCGCGCCTCCTTCGCCTCAGGCCTCAACTGAGGTCCCCTCCTCAGAGGTGCCGGCACCGCCTCTCCCCCTCTGACCGCCAGCAGCCCCACACCTCCCCAGCACCGCCCTCCGCACCCCTGCTCTCCGCCTTCCTTTCGGCCTCCTCCCGGGAACTGCCTCCTCCCCTCTCAATTCCCCTCTCAATCTCCGCTCCCCCTCCCACCTTAGTCACCCTGTTTATTTGCTCCCGGCCCCCGCCTCGTCTCCTCTCCCCCCCGCGACCGTTTGCACATCTGAAAAGGCGATTATGAACCCACTTTTCTCCCTCACTGTGACCAGGGAAGTGTCATGGGTCACGACTTGCACCTTGGGGGTGCCCAGAACATGGCGGCTTTTTTTTTTTTTTTTTTAATAGCACTGCAGGAAGAAGGGCCCTAGGTGGCTTTTGTGCTGTACTGCTAAGCTGAAGGCTGGGTCTTCAAA
This sequence comes from Orycteropus afer afer, assembly GCF_000298275.1. Classification (NCBI taxonomy): domain Eukaryota; kingdom Metazoa; phylum Chordata; class Mammalia; order Tubulidentata; family Orycteropodidae; genus Orycteropus; species Orycteropus afer. Next base: position 1,382,011 of record NW_006921992.1, on the reverse strand, counting down.
TCCACCCAGCAGCGCTGAAGAAAGGCCTGGCATTCTTTTTCCGGAAAGATTACAACCAGGAAAATTCTATGGAGCACATTCTACTTTTAACACATGGGGTTGCCATGAGTCAAAACCAACTCACCAGCAACAACACGGGGAGATAAATGGACTTGGTCTCCAGTCCCCAGAGGATGAAGGCTCAAAAGAGGATTTGGGTGGACCACGATGGGGATCAGGAAGAGATTTCTGGGGATGCAGGTGCTGCGCAGGCAAAGGTGGGGAGGCAGGGAAGGAGGGTGGGCAGCTGGCAGGAAGTGAGGGGGGTGTGCACATCTCCTCACCTACCCTGTGTGTGTTCCCCCACCCCACCCCCCGCCTCCTCCCTCAGAATGGAGCCCAGCAGGCCTGAGAGTAGGTAGATGATCAGGGTAGGCTTCCTAGAGGAGGTGATGCCTGGTGAGTGAAGGTCTAAAGTGAGAGTGAAGTGGGGGGCAGGCAGTGAGCAGCACCAACCCAAAGAACCTCAGGATCCTTGCGAGAGGCACACTTGTTTAAAACCTGGCTGTTGTGTGGAGAACAGCTAAGGAGGCCTGGAAGGGAGATCACCCTTGTGGGCCATCAGGGGCAGTTAAGTGAAAGGGCCTGGCCTGGGAGTGGCAGACATGAGCAGGGGGCAGGACTTCAAGGTAAGAATTGCCAGGGCTCCGGAATGAGAGGGGCCAGTGCCTGGTTGGTGGGGATGGTGGGGATGGGTCTGGGAGGGACCCTAGGAGTCTAAGGGCTTCTGGCCTCCCCTTTGCCTGAGGCCTTCACATCTTTTGTGCCTGAAGGGAGAAGGGGAGACAGGATTGAAGCCCAAATGGAGGCTCCAATCCAGGGACCACCGGAATTGGAGGCCTGTTGTTGTTTGGTGCAGCTGAGTGGGTTCAGAAATCTAGCCACCACCCCATGTTGAGGGCGCAGGGGAAGCAGGAGGAGGGCACAGCACAGGTAAGAAGCCGGCGCCGCTTTCTCCCTTCCTACTGGTTGGAAACAAAGTAGAGCTGCCCACAGGGTTTCCTAGGCTGTCATCTTTACAGGAGGAGCTCTGGTAGCATAGTGGCTAAGGCACTTGACTGCTAACCAGAAGGCAGGCGGTTCAAACCC
>NW_006921992.1:1374884-1380003 GCF_000298275.1 Orycteropus afer afer | reverse complement strand
AACAACAACAACTTTCCTGGTACACCCATCTCTGGATGGGTGTAAAACGGCCATGGAGGTAGCATCTTCTGACCTCCTCTAACTTCACAAGAGGGAGACAGGATCACCATTAGCAGCCAAGGCTTATTCCTATGAGACCAGACATGCCGCTGCCCTCCAGCCTTTTTACCAACTTCGACAACAACCGTCCCTTCCACGGTACTCACCGTTCTCTGCTGGGTTTGATAATTCATTGCAATGGACACAGAACTCACAGACAATACTCACGATTATGGGGCTTATCAGGGAAGTAACAGGCTGTAATTCGGGTTTAGGAACACACTCAGGATACAATTCTTCCATCAGGACAGTCTCCCTTCTGCTGTGCCCTCAGACACTCCTCTCTGGCCCTTGGCCTCTCCTCCTGGCCTCTGCCTCTGTGGGCCAGGTAAGTCTGCCGCTCTGTCTCATGCCTCTTGGTTCCACTGCCACCGTCTCTCTGCCATAGCATGTCTCCACCAGGGCGTCTCTTCGCCAGGGCATCTCTCAGCCAAGGAGGTCCAGCACCGGGACCTCGTGTCTAAGGATGCACTCCACTTCCACCTCCAGCTCTTGTCTTGTGAGGGCACTGAGATCCTTTCTCTGCCTCCAGGCTCCAGCTCTCGTCTCGTGAGGGCACTGAGATCCCCTCTCTGCCTCCAGGAGAGCTCGTTTTAAGCCTGGCAGAGTGACAAAACTAACCAATCCCAACATCAGGGCTCTACACACCTTATTTGCATGGTTCTACCAGTGATCTGGTGGGAGTTACAAAGACTATGGCTAGAAAAACTATGCCAAGTAATTCACTGTGCCACAGTGGGTGTGAACTGCCCAACTTTCGGTCAGCAGTCAGCACTTAACTGTTTCACTACCCAGAGACTCCTTAATAGCTAAAGAATACAAAAAAAAAAAAAAAAAAACCCCAAACAAACCAAACTCACTTCCATACTGCCCTATGGAAGTAGATTGCCCTATCTTCTTTCCATGGAGCTCCTTAGGTAAAGAATACCCCCTCAAAATGCCCCATTCTAATCCCTGAAACCTGTGAAAATGTTACCTTACATGGCAAAAGGGACTTTGCAGATGTGGTCATGGTAAGAATCTTGAGATGGGGAGATGATGGGTTATCTGTGTGGGCCCAAGGCCATTATAAATAAGAGGGAGGCAGGAAGGCTGAGTCAAAGATGTAGCAATAAAATAGAGATTAGAAGATACTTTGGTGAAGCTTTGAAGATGGAAGAGGGGGCCACGAGCCAAGGAATTTAAAAGGCTTCTAGAAGCTGGACAATGAAAAAGGAAGACTGAAGAAGAATTGATGCACTTGAGCTATGGAGTTGGTGAAGAATATTGACTATGCCGTGGACTGCCAGAATGAACAAATCTGTCTTGGAAGAAGTACAGCCAGAAGGTTCCTTAGAAGTGAGGGTAGAGAGGCTTTGTCTCACCCACTTTAATCATGTTGGGACCAGTCCTTGGGGAAGGACACATGCTTGGTAAAGTAGAGGGTCAGCGAAAAAGGAGAAGGCCCTCAATGAGATGGACTGACACAGTGGCTGCAGCAATGGGCTCAAAGTGGCAAGGATTGTGAGGCTGGGGCAGGACCAGGCAGTGTTTCCTTCTGCTGCACATAAAGTCACTATGAGCTGGGACTCACTTGATAACATCTAACAACAACTAGAAGCTGGAAAAGACAAGGAGATGGATTCTGGTCTGGAAACTCCAGAAAGGAAGCAGCCCTGCTGATTTGAGCCAGCAAGACCCATGTTGGACTTCTGACCTGCAGAACTGGGGGGTCATAAGTGTGTGGTGGTTTAAGTCACCACGTTTGTGGTCATTTGTTACAGCAGCCACAGGAAACTCATACAGACCAACTCCCAACCAGACCTTGCTCACACCGTCCAACCCTCCCATCTGGACTCAGCTTCTGAATGAGCATCCAGGTCAGACCCACGGCCCCCTGCTGGGTCAATGTTGCTGGTCAATATTCTTCACCAACGCCATAGTTCAAATGCATCAATTCTTCTTCAGTCTTCCTTTTTCATTGTCCAGCTTCTAGAAGCCTTTTAAATTCCTTGGCTCGTGGCCTCCTCTTCCATCTTCAAAGCTTCACCAAAGTATCTTCACCCTCTCCTCGGGACCCCTGGCCCCTCTGCTGGTCTCCAGGTCCAGTGTCTGTCACTGCTTAGGTTCGATGACTTGTGCTCCAACCTCTTGGCTGGGTCTACCTTCAGTCCATCATATCAACAAGTGTCTACTCTCCCACAGCCCGGGGGGGTGACTGTCCTGCTGCCAGCCTTTGCCAATCAGATTCCTGCCCTCGAAGGGGAGTCTCCTCAAGGACCAACCAGGTACAAGCAAGTCAGCTCTGACTCATGGTGGCCCCATGTGTGTCAGAACTGTGCTCCATTGTGTTTTCAATGGATTTTTGAAAGTAGATTACCAGGCCTTTCTTCCAAGGAGGGCCTGCGTTAGGGTTGTATCCTTTCCCCATACTTACTCAATCTGTATGCTGAGCAAATAATCCAAGAAACTGGACTCTATGAAGAAGGATGTGGCATCAGGATTGGAGGGAGATTCATTAACAACCTGTGATACGCTGATGACACAACTTTGCTTGCTGAAAGTGAGAATGACTCGAAGCACTTAACGATGAAGGTTGAAGACTACAGTCTTCAGTATGGATTACTTCTCAACATAAAGAAAACAAAAGTCTTCACAGCTGGACCAACAAGCAGCACCACAATAAATGGAGAAAACATTGAAGTTGTCAAAGACTTCCCATTGCTTGGTTCTACAATTGCCGCCAATGGAAGCAGCAGTCAGGACATCGAATGATGTATAGCACTGGGAAAATTGGCTGCAAAAGACCTCTTTCAAGTGCTGAAGAGCAAAGATGTCTTCTTGAGGACTAAGGTGCGCCATGGTATTTTCAATTGCCTCAATGCATGTGAGTGAAAGTTGGACAACGAATGAGGAAGACTGAAGAAGAGTTGATGCTTTTGAGTTGTGGTGCTGGTGAAGAATGCTGAAAGTGCCACAGACTACTAAAAGAACTAACAGGTCTGTCCTGGAGGAAGTGCAGCCAGAATACTCCTTGGAAGCGTGAATGCCAGACTTCGTCTCACCTACTTTGGTCATGTTGTCAGAAGGGACCATTCCCTGGAGAAGGATGTCATGCCTGGTAAAGTAGACGGTTGACGAAAGAGGGGAAGGCCCTCGACGAGATGGATTGACACAGTGGCTGTGGCAATGGGTTCAAGTATAGCAAGGATCATGGAGCTGGCACAGGACCGGGCAGTGTTTTGTTCTGCTGTGCGCGGGGTCACTATGAGTTGGCAATGTCTCGAAGGCACCTAACAACAACAACATCCAGGATGCCTGTGGGTGTACTGGAGTCTCCAACCTTTTGGTGAGCAGCTGAACACATTAACAGTTTTGTATCACCTTAAGGACCAAACCCCACTCCAAACCCACTGCCATCTTAGTCAATTCTGACTTGTAGTGACCCCCATTGGGTTTCCAAGGCAGTAAATCTTTACAGAAGTAGATTGTCCCATCTTCCTTCCATGGAATGACTGATGCGTTTGAACCACGAACCTTCTGGTCAGTAGTCAAATGCCTTAGCCACTGTGCCACCACAGCTCCTTACCTTGAGGACCGAGGCCCCTAATTCAGACAGACCTGGGCCTCCATTCACACTGTATGACCTTGGACAACACACATAGCTTCTCTGAGCCCTAGTATTGGCATCTGTGAGTGAGGGGTGGGTGCTTAGAAGGCCAAAGAGGCCTCAGTTGGGGAGGGCAAGGGGAGATAGAGAATGAGGGTAGGGGAGACAGGTCTCTGCACTGGCTGATCCCTCTGCCTGGAATGCTCTTCCCGCGTGTCCACAATCTCCCTCCCTTAGCCTGCAGGCTTCGTCTGAGACCCTTGCCCCCCCCTTCCCCTCCTGCCACCCAATGCTGACCCCCACCCAGCTTTATTTTCTCCTCAGCCATTTTCCTCCCCACCTCCACCCATTGTCTTGTCCCCGTCTTTACCCTGAGCATCATCTGTTCCACTGGAGACTGCTCACCCCCCAGGGACAAGGATGTCTGTTTTGTGCCCCCTGGGATCCCAAGACCTGGAATAGGGCCTGCTCCACAGTGGGTGCTTTATACCTGCCAGGGCAGGGCAGGCACGAACCAAGAGGGGCAAGAGAACTAGAGGGGCCGAGACAGGCTCCGAAAGAGGATGTGTTCCTCCTGTGTGTGTGTGTCTGTATGTTTCCGTGTCTCTGAGTCTCTGTGTCTGTCTGGCCTGCGTGTGTTTCCCTGTGCATATGAGTATCTGTCTTTGTGTGTGTGTCTGTGTGTCTGCGTGTCTGCCTGTGTGTCTCTGTATGTCTGTGTCTGCATGTCCATCTGGGTATCAATGTGTCTGTGTATCTAAGTCTGCCTCTATGTCTGGCTTGTGTGTGTGTGCATGTGTCCATCTAAGCAGCCTCCACTTCCCCTGCCTGGATCCCACGCTGTTCTCTCTGAGTGGGTCCTCTGTCTGCCAGGGCCTCGGGCACTGCCTCCTCTTCACTTTTCCCACGTGCCTACACCCTGAGCCTCAGTGTCCTCATCTTCCTGGGCGCCGGCACCGCTCCCTCCCATCTGGCTCTACCCAGCTCCTCAGGGCACTGGCACGGGCAAGGCAGGCAGGCTAACCGGTTTCCAGCGGAGGTGCTGCTGCCAGGCTGGCCCCCTGCCTGCTGTGGTTCCCAGTAGCCCAGAGAGGGTGGCAGCCCAGGCCAGGCAGGGAGGGGGTGGGAGAAAGCATGTCTTGTAGCAGCTTTAGCTTTGCTCAGAGCTTTACAGAGATTAAAATGTTTAACCCTCTCTGCGAAGCAGGTGCACTTCAAATACCCATTTCACAGACAAGGACGCAAGCTCAGAGAGGGACAGCGAGCTGCCCAAGGCCACACAGCCAAGGGCAGGAGGCATCTTTGAACTCAGTCTGGCCTCACCTCTTTTTCTCTATCAGCCTCATCTTTCCTTCTCTTCCCTTTGTATGTCCCCCTTGTCCCTTGCTGACTCACACCCCCTCACTCTTTTTTTTTTTAGGATTTGGGTGA
>NW_006921992.1:1371891-1372940 GCF_000298275.1 Orycteropus afer afer | reverse complement strand
TGGAAAGGAGCTCAGGTGGTGTAGTGGTTAAGACATTTGGCTGCTAACCAAAAGGTCGGTGGTTTGAACCCCATAGCTGCCGTGCAGAAGAAAGAGGAGGCAGTCTGCTTCAGTAAAGATTTATAGCCTTGGAAACCCAATGGGGTTGCTATGAGTCAGAATTGACTCCATGGCAGTGAGTTTGATTGTTTAAATATTTTTACACAGCAAACCCCAAATGAAACCCACTGCCGCACAATCACTTCTGACTCACGGTGTAGTAGACAGAGAACTGCCCTAAAGAGTTTCTAAGGCTGTCACTGTCACGGAAGGCAACTGCCTCATCTTTCTCTTATGGAGTGGCTGGTGGGTTCAAACTGAACTTTTATAACTTTAAAAGCTAAGCACTTTAACCACTGTGCCACCAGGGCTCCTTCTGAAAGTGTTCAATTCAATGGTTTTCACTATATTCACTATGTTCACAGAGTTGGGCAACCATCACCACCTTCTCCTTTTAACAGCTGCATAGTATTCCTCCTTAGAAAAGTAGAGGGTCAGCAGAAAAGGTGAAGACCCTTGAGAAGACGGATTGACAGAATGGGTTCAATGGTAGGCTCGAGTATAGCAACAACTGTGAGGATGGCACAGGACCAGGCAGTGTTTCATGCTGTTGTACCCAGGGTCACTTTGTACATAGACCCAACAGCACCTAACAACAACAGTTGAGATGTCTCTGTGCATGGACAGGGAGATGGCTTCTCATCTAAGCAGAAGTGTAATGGATAACTTGAGGCTCACATCACCTCAAGCCCTTGGGGTGTATGTGCTCAGTAACTTCCTAGAAATGGCATTTCCAGTCAAAGGGCGTCACTGTGTGTCACTTAGATAGCTGTTGACAACTGCTGGAAGAGCTCCCACTCTCTGGCCAGCATGATTGTTGCAAATCTGAGCTGTTCAAAATGGTGAACGGCCAGTTTGCATTTTTACCGTTTCAGGTGAGGTTCAGTGTCTCCTCTATATTTAAAAGGTGGATTTCTATTCTTTTGCTGGAAACTCTCTAAGTTGTCAGG
>NW_006921992.1:1367499-1371486 GCF_000298275.1 Orycteropus afer afer | reverse complement strand
GTCTGAGAAGGTATCGTTGGCAAATTACTCACTGCGGCATTGTGTGTCCAACACTGTTGTTGTTAGGTGCCATCGAGTTGGCTCCGAATCATAGTGACCGTGTGTGCAACAGAATGAAACACCGCCCAGTTCTGCACCAGCCTCACAATCCTTGCTGTGCTTGAGTCCATCTTCGAAGCCACTGTGTCAATCCATCTCCTTGAGGGTCCTCCTCTGTCTACTTTATGATGCATGCTGTCCTTCTCCAGGGATCGGTCCCTCCTGACAACATGACCAAAGTACAAGAGGCACATTGCTAATGATAAGATGTCCAAAAAAGACCAACAATGGACCAGTTGTAAGTGTGGTTTGTTGTAACTTGAATACATCTTAAGTTGGGGCCTACCTGTATATTAAAGGAATCACCTCTTATTCAAGGATATGACTTGTAATTTTCCCCCTGGTTTGTATTTTTACTTGGCTTACAATGTTTGTGTTGGACTTGTTCACCTTTTTCTTTTATGGCTAGTGTGTCTAATTCCCACCACTCGTCTCAGTTTGTCGTACTGTGATGGCTTTATCTGTCTCTGGGATATGCTATACTATTCATTGCATCATTTGTTTTTTAGATTTAGAGTTTTGAGACATAACCAGGGCTGTAACTCCTGAAAAGAGGGCATTCCCAAGGTGTGGAGGAAAGCCAGAGGTGTCAACACGAAAACTGTTTACTAAACACTAAAGTGACAAGGAGGAAATTGGTCCTCACCCAAACCTCCCTCCCAGCTTCACCCAGGCACTGAACTGCACCCACCAGGCGAAAGCTTTTTGTTTCATTTTGTTTTTTTGGGTCAATCACTCCCTGGTTACAGGATGTTGTAAAGGTGCTATGAAATGATGTTCACACGATGTCAGTCGATTGCAAAATGACAAAATCTTGCAACATTGCGGGATTTCATGCAGTAGAAGAACGTGGTGGCAGAGAAGAGCTGAAATCACAAGTCAGTCCTTGACAGAGGGGACCCGATGGTTAGTCCAGGAAACAGTTAGACAAGGAGAAACCAGCCAAGGGTGAAGGAGGACAGGCTGCCCCAGTGGGGAGCAGGGCAGGGGGCCCTGCACGTTACATGAGGCAGAGAGGCCCTTGGGAAAACGGAATAAACCCTACAAGCTTTAAACTTTTTTCTTTTCCCCTCCCAAAACCAGCTCTCTCCAAGATCATACTGGAAAATTAAGTAAAAACTATCCCGTACAAATTTGTAGGGGGGAAATGTCCCCTCCCAAAAAAGGCCCCACTTGGATTAATTGCTTTTTGTTCGAGAATCTGGCTGTAGTTTCAAGTGTCATTCACATCTTCTTACCTATTAAAGAGACTGAATCCATCACTTTTTTACATGTAAAAAAGTTTGAAATGTTTTGTTATATAAACCAAACCCACTGCCATGGAGTGACTCACAGTGCCCTTAGAGGACAGAGTAGAACTGCCTCATAGGGTGTCCAAGGCTGTCAATCTTTACAGAAGCTGACTGTCTCATCTTTCTTCTGGGGAGCAACTGATGGGTTCGAACTGCTGACCTTTTGGTTAGCAGCCAAATGGTTTAACTACTGCACCACCAGAGCTCCTTTCTTTTGCTACATAGAAAAGCAGTAAACCAGTGGCCATTGAGTCAGTTCTCGATGAAAGAACTGGGCTCCGTAGTTTTCATTGGCTGATTTTTTGGAAGTAGATCACCACCCTTTTCCTCTGAGATACCCCTAGGTAGACTTGAACCTCCAACCTTTTGGTTAGCCCTGAGCGTGTTAACCATCTGCACTACCCAGGGATCCCACTTGTTAACAAATATTTCACCACAATAAAAAATTTTCTTCAAAAGGGAGAGAGAGAAAATGAATCCATTGCCATAATGTGCTTTATTTTCCAAAAAGATACAGTTCCTTCCAATTGATCCTTTTGTTCCCTGCTCTCGGATTTTGTTTTTTTTTTTATTCGGGGGGTTTTTTTTGGGGAAGAATCTTTGGGGGTACAAATGGTTAACATGCTTGGCTGCTAAAGGTTGGTGGTTCTAGTCTACCCAGAGTCACCTGGCAAAGAAAGGCCTGGCACTCTACTCCCAAGAACTCAGCCACTGAGATCAATCATGGGACAATAGAAGGGCTGTGTGTGCACAGGGAGACAGACAGCTCGAGGGGCAGGAGTGCATGGAGGGAAGGACACAGGGAAGAGGTAACTATGGGGAGGAAGTGGGAGGGGAGCTGTTGCATTGTGGGAGATTACAGTCAATGCCATGAGACAAAGTGTATGTGAGCTGCTGTATGGAAAGTGAATTTGCTCTGTAAACTTTCACTCGAATCACAATAAAAATAAAAAAGAACTCAGCCACTGAAAACCCTATGGAGCACGGCTCTACTCTGACACGTGTGGGGTCACCATGAGTTGGAGCGGACTCGGGGCCAACAAACTCAAAAAACTCACGACCGTCAAGTCAGATCTGACTTACAGCAACCCCTCCTTGGGTTTCCGAGGTGGTATCACTATGGAAGTAGATTGCCCAATCTGCCTTCCGAGGAGTGGCTGGTGGGTTTGAACCACCAGCCTTCTGGTTAGTCCTTCTGGTTAGTAGTCAAATGCCTTAGGCGCTATGCCACCAGAGCTCCCTGGGGCTAACTGGACACATTTTTTTTCCAGGACCAGTAAGCCACAGGTCATAGGGAAGTGTTTCAGTTACCTAGTGCTGCTCTAACAGAGGATACCACAAATGGAATAGCTTTAACAAACAGGAGTTTATTTTTACAATTTTTGGAGGCTAGAAGTCCGAGTTCCAAGTGCCAGGCTCTAGGGGCTGGGTGAAAGCCCCTTGACCTTGGGCTTCAGCTCCCGGCCCACTGAAGCTAGAGACATCTCTTCACTCAGGCAGCTACTGGCTGCTGAAGCTAACAAGCCCAAGGTCAATAAATAAAATGGCACAGTCCCGATGTTACCAAACCACATGGCAGGCCATTGATTCAAGTCCATTGAAAGTCCCAGGATCGGCAGAGCATGGCAGGCTGCTGAACAACCACGCAGCTACACACAGGGCTCAAACGTGCCATAGGCTAGAGACCAACCCACAGCTTCTCCTTATTATACAGAAGCAGACCACATCCCTAAAGCAGCTATTCAGCTGCTTGTGGTAGATCCCACCAGGAGTTGATTGCCAGTCTCATCATGGGGAATAACCACCATCAGCTGCCCAGCCACTCAACCAGGCCCAGCCAAGTTGACACACATTCTTAACTACCACAGTTGCCAAGCAGGCTGGCCATTCCTGCAGGGTGACAAGCAGATTTGGAGGGAAGATGCTGGATAGGCCGTGAGAATCCAGATGTCCAGAGACCTTGGGAAGTACCAGATGTTGGAGTTAGGATGTCCATAGTAATAGTCCAGAAGAAGGTGCACGGTGGATACGAGGCTCTGTGGATGGGTGCCCCATGGGTGAGGAAGGGAGGAAGAGACATGGGGGAGACTAGGCTGGTTGCCAGTGGGGAATACCTGTCTGGGGGCTTGCCTGGTCTTTCAGAAGGCCCCAAGGCTGACTCTAGGCTGGGGAGGCCATACTGGGTGTCTTTGCAGGACAGGTGGGGCTGTAGCACAGTCATTATTAGATTGGTTCAGACTGTAAACTTGGGATACATGTCAGCCGGGCCAAGAGCAGGGTGGGGGCAGGCAGACAGAGGTAGGGAGCCAGGAAGAGAAACCACATTCATGGCCATTTACCGAACATTGTGTATCCTTAGCATCCTGCCTGAGAAAAATAACAGGGGCACTGTGGTAGTTATGTTTGTGTGTCGACTTGGCTAGGCCTGGTTGAGTGGCTGGGCAGCTGGATGTAGTATTCCCCATGATGAGACTGGTAATTAACTCCATGGTGGAATCTACTGGGAGCAGCTGAGTAGCTGCCTTTGGGTATGTGCTCTGCTTCCTGTATATAAAAAGCAACTTTGAGAATGGTCTTTAGCCTTTGGCACACTTGG
>NW_006921992.1:1366474-1367264 GCF_000298275.1 Orycteropus afer afer | reverse complement strand
GCAGCTGTCTGAGTGAAGAAATGCCTCTAGCTCCAGTGGGATGGGAGCTGGAGGCAGAGCTGGACCCCAAGGTTGAAGGGCTTGCACCCAGCCCCTAGAGCCTGGTACTTTGAACTTGGACTTAAAGTCTCCAAATTGTAAGAATAAACTCCTGTTTGTTAAGGCCATCCCGTTTGTGGTATATTCCTGTCAGAGTGGCTCTAGGGAACCAGAACAGTAGGTGATACAAAGTCTGGCTATTCTCGCTTCTAAGGAGCATTCTGGCTTCACTTCCTCCAGGACAGATTTGTTCATTCTTCTGGCAGTCCATGGTACTTTGAGTATTCTTCACCAACACCATAATTCAAATGCATCAGTTCTTCTGTGGTCTTTCTTACTCACTGTCCAGCTCTCACATGCATATGAAGCTATTGAAAATACCATAGCTTTGGTCAGGTGTACCTTAGTCTTCAAAATGACATCTTTGCTCTTTAACACTTTAAAAAGGTCTTTTGCAGCAGATTTTCCCAGTGTTATATGTCATTTGAGGGAGCTCTGGTGGCATAGTGCCTAAGGCATTTGACTGCTAACCAGAAGGCTGGTGGTTCAAATCCACCAGCCACTCCTTGGAAGAAAGGTTGGACAATATTTAACATAATAGACATATTTGTACCCATTCCAAAGAGAGGTGATCCCACAGAATATGGAAATTATCTAACAATATCATTAATATTGCATGCAAGTAAGATCTTACTGAAAATAATTCAAAAACGGTTGCAGCAGTATATTGACAGAGAACTTCCAGAGGTTC
>NW_006921992.1:1360316-1365274 GCF_000298275.1 Orycteropus afer afer | reverse complement strand
GTATAGCAGGGATCATGGAGCTGGTGTGGGATTGGGCAGTGTTTCGTTCTGCTGTGCATGGGGTCGCTATGAGTGGGAGACGACTCGACGGCACCTAACAACAACAACAACAACAACAACCACCTCCCTCATTAACACTCACTGCTCCTGAAGGTTCCCGTCAGATCTTTCGAGTTGTTGCTGTCAGTTTGACCCCATAGAGATAGATCTTAAAGAGGCACAATGCTCAGGGCAGACAGTCTGTACCAGTTAAGCTCAACTATTGTTTGTTTTTAAAACAGCATCAGGGATATTTTTGGGCAAATCGGTATTCTTTTTCTTCTTTTTTTAATTGTGATTTGGATGAAAGTTCACAGAGCAAATTCGTTTTCTGTTCACACACATTTTGTATCGTGATGTTGATTGCAGTCCCCACAAGGTAACACTTTTCTTCTTATTTCCTTCCTGTGGTTACTTTCCCCCTGTATCTTTCTTACCTATGGGAGTTCTGGTGGCATAGTGCCTAAGACATTTGACTGCTAACCAGGAGGCTGGTGGTTCAAACCCACCAGCCACTCCCGTGGTGATACTGTCTTGGAAACCCAAGCAAGGGTTGCTATGAGTCAGATCAGACTCCACGCCAGTGACTTTGGTTGTTTTAGGTTTTCTTTCCTACATTCTTGCCCTCTAAGCTGTCTCCCTGTGCAAATGCTGACCTTCTGATCTGCCCTGGTTGATTGTTCTAAGAAATGTACCTACCTGGTATGAGTGTTTACCTTATAGGCCTATTATTTGGCTGAAAGCCTTGAGAAGAAGTTCAATTCCAGGCCTGAAGGGTGACTAGAGGCCATAGACTCCAGGGTTTCACTAGTCTCTATAAGACCACTAGGCCTGGTCTTTTCTCTGATTTTGAGTTTTGTTCCACACTGGGAGACCAGTGTTCTTAAGGCTCCATCCCCAAGATCACCTCAATCTCCATCTAACCTCAATGGAACCCAGGAGTCTGGATTCCATGAAAATTAAAGCTCCATTTCTCACCGCCAAAGGAACCTTTATCCTGACTCATAACAGCGTAGATCACCTTTGCCTGTCATTTGAAACTTCCTACAAATGGAAGTGAGCACATTGCTCACTCTGTGTCTGGCTTCTTTTGTACGACCTTGTGTCTGTGAAGCTTATCCATGCTGCTCTAAGTTGCCGTCATCTATATTGTCGTTGTTGTATGGGTGGGATTTCTCAATCTGTTCTCATATTTGGGGCCAGATCACTCTTCGTGTCGGTGTCCAAACACTGTAGGATAGTTAGGAGTCTTCTGGCATCTACCCACAAGCTGATGGTCGCTTCCTCCCACCCTAAACTGTGACAACCAAAAATATCTCCAGCCATTGCCAGTGCTCTCTTAGGAGTAAAATTACCCCTGGTTGAGAATCACTGCAATGTAGTATTCTGTTGCTTGAATTCACCATAATTTATCCATCCATCTTATTGTTGAGTATTTAGGTTGTTTGCAGTCTGGAGCTTTCTGAACATTCTGGTGAGTTTAAATATGTATTCTTTTTGGGTTTATAAAGAGCTCTGGTGTTGTAGTGCCTAAGGCATTTGACTGCTAACTGGAAGGCTGGTGGTTCAAACCCACCACCCAGAGCAATCTACTTCTGTAAAGATTTACCACCTCAGAAACCCAATGGAGGTCACTATGAGTTGGAATTGACATGATAGCAGTGTTTTTTTGTTTTTTTGTTTTGTTTATACCTAGGATTAGAATTGCTGGGAGTGCCTGGGTGGTACAAATGGTTAACATGCTTAGCTGCTAACTGAAAGGTTAGAGGTTCAAGCCACCCGCAGGCACCTTGAAAGAAAGTCTAGAGATCTCCTTCTGGAGGAAAAAAAAAATCAGCCATTGAAAGCTTTATGGAGGGGGCATTAAATTTCTGTTAATGTTGATGGAGTGTTTTGGGTGAGGCTAGTGATAAATGGTGGCACAACATGAAAAATGGCATCAGTGTCATTGAGTTGTAAATGTGTAAATGAATAATTTCTTTTATAAGGATGAGCACAAAGCTGGTTCCCATGAGACAGAGGTTAAAGATGTCCCAAATGTCCCACTTTCCATTTTGCTGTACTAGGCCATCATCTCTAACAGCAAACTCTGCTCTCCTTCTGGTCTTTGGGTTCCATAATCTGGTCTAATGTCTCACACAATTCATGGACCATTGAGGAAATGGCTCACAGAGTTGTGGAGGCTGGCAATTCCCAAATCTGTGGGTTAGGCATCAGGCTGGAGGCTTCTGACTCACATTGGTTGCAGGGGTTGACAAACCCAAATTGGCAGGTCAGATGACAGGCTGCTGGCTCACAAGGCTGCCAAAGCTGGTGAATTAGGTCAGGTGATAAGCTGCTGGTTTAAGAACCAGAGGTCAGATGACGATGAACCAGATGCAGAACTAGAGCAAGAGAGTGTACTAAACCAGAGCATTCATTTATAGAGTGTATGCAGACCATACCTTCAAGGAAACGTCCCTTATTTTAACAAGGCTGTGCAAGAGTGTGACTTGAATAAGGATAATAAGGGTGGTGACTAGGCTAAGGGTAATGAGTTTAGTCACACCCTCAAATAAGGTGGTAACTCAAGATGCATCTCACACTAATCCTGTCTCATTAACATAATAGACAACTCACTCTCAAATGGGACCATACTCACAGGCATAGAGGCAAAGATTTACAGCACACCACAAAATGGAGGATAATTACACCAAATCACAAAATAGAGGATGACTGCATCATTGCATGACTGTCAAATTACGTCATTACATAGCTGCCAAAACACTGAAAACCAGTGCAGCCAAGCTGACACAAAACCTTAACCATCAGAGGTTCCACACACCATATTCGCATTAGCAGCAATCAGTCCAATCCCCTTGGTGAGCCATAATCATCTTATTTGTACTTCTATCCAATAATTGTTGGGGTCACAAAGACTGGCCAATAGGGCCATTCTAAATAATTCACTGAACCATGATGTAGAAGTTGTTGTGTTGGCAGACGTTTTCATGTGGATGTTTTCACCACAATAAAAAGAGGAAAAAAAAAAAATCCCATGGAAAACAGTTCCGGTCATGGCAACATGAGATCGCTGTGAACCAGAGTCGACTTGAAGGCAACTGGTTACTGGTTAGAATTGCTAAATCATAGTGTAAATGTTTAAAAGCCAAGGAGATGAGAAAGTGAGCAGCGGCAGAGATCCAGGTAAGGGGAGGGACCCAGGCTCCACCCCCAAGAGGGGTGGAGGCAGGAAAGTGGAGGAAAGAAAAGCCAAGGGGATGACAGAGCAAGCAGTGGTGGGGATCTAGGGAAGGGGTGGGCAGGAGAATTGATGCTTTGAGTTGTGGTGCTGGTGAAGAATGCTGAAAGTACCATGGACTGCTAAAAGAACTAACAAATCTGTCCTGGAGGAAGTGCAGCCGGAATGCTCCTTGGAAGCGAGAATGGCCAGACTTCATCTCACCTACTTTGGTCATGTTGTCAGAAGGGACCGTTCCCTGGAGAAGGATGTCATGCTTGGTAAGTTGGATGGTCAATGAAGGAGGGGAATGCCCTCAAGGAGATGGATTGACACAGTGGCTGTGGTGATGGGCTCAAGGATAGCGGAGTCAAGGATAGCGGAGCTGGCACGGGACCAGGCAGTGTTTTGTTCTGCTGTGAATAGGGTCACTATGAGTCAGCACTTGACAACAACAAGCGTTTATTCAGCCTTTATACACAGTTTTTAAAATGATTGTAACATTTTACACTCCCATCAACAGCATAAGTGCGTAGGAGCGATACAGTTGTGAAGGAGTATTATAATTGCACAGGAGTGGTACAATTGCTACATATCCTTGGCAACATTGATATTGTCTTTTCCACTTTAGTCATTCTAGTGGGTGTGGATTCCATGGCATTTTGGCTTTAATTTGTATTTCTCCAGTGACTAATAGTGTCAAGTACCTATCATTTACTGGCCATTTGGGTGTCACCTTTTGTAAAGGGCTCATATTACCTTTGGAGTTTCTGCCTTTATTTTCTTATTGATTTATAAGAGCTCTTTATATATCGTGGACATAAATTCCTTTTTAGATACTTGTTGGGCAACTATCTTGGAAAGAGAAGTTTTGGGAGATATTCAGGAGATAGGGTCAACAGGTCCGAGTGACTGATTGGAGGTGAAAGAAGGTGTTGAGAATGCACCGATCTCTGGCCAAGTATCTGGATAAATGATGTGTCGATTCCTGAGATGGGATAATGAGAGAAGCCACAGGGAAGGGAGGTGCTAGTGGATCTAAGGAGTCAGAGAGATACCAAGTACAGTGAAATGTTCAGGTCTGGGATCAAACAGGTGGCTTTGGCTTGAGAGATAGAACAAGGAAAGAGAGAGAATGGTAGGAGCCAACACGGAGAAGTGGACCTGTCGAGAGGATGTGTCATAGAAAGAAAGTCCTGAAAGGCATGTAAGGCAGAAACAGAGGAAGAGGAGCAGAGAGGAAAGAGGCAAGCCCCAGAGGCTGAGGGGTCAGGTGGTGTCAAGGAAGTGGGAGACCAAAATGTCCACCAATGAAAGAATGGATCAAGAAAATGTGATGGAATAGTATTCAGCCATAAAAATAAATATGAACTGATACATGATGAAATGTGGATGAACTTTGAAAACATAACGCTGGTGAAAAAAGCCAGTCATGAAGGGGCACCTATTGTCTGATTCATTTATATATAATGTCCAGAACAAGCAAGTCTGTTCTTCTTGTTGTTGTTAGGTGCTGTCGAGTCATCTCCAACTCATAGTGACCCTATGCACAGCAGAAGGAAACACTGCCTGGTCCTGTGCCAGCTCCACGATCCTTGCTATACTTGAGCCCACTGCTGAAGCCACTGTGTCAATCCATCTTGTTGAGGGCCTTCCCCTCTTTCGTCAACCCTCCATCTTACCAAGCATGACATCCTTC
>NW_006921992.1:1357883-1358966 GCF_000298275.1 Orycteropus afer afer | reverse complement strand
CTGCTAACCAGAAGGCTGGTGGTTCAAACCCACCAGCCACTCCTCAGAAGGAAGGTTGGGCAATCTACTTCCGTAGTGATACTGCCTTGGGAACCTAAGGAGGGGTCGCTATGAGTCGGATATGACTCTATGGCACATAACAACAACAGGGATTGAGTAGAGCGGTAAATGAGGCATGACTGCTAATGGCTACAGGGTTTCCTTTTGAGATCATAAAAATGTTCTAAAATTTGATACTGATGATGGTTGCATAACTCTAAGCAAACCAATACCAAACCCACTTCTGTGGAGGCCATTCTGACTCACAGCGCCCCTAGAGGACAGAGTGGAGCTGCACCAGAGGGTTTCCAAGGCTGTCAGTCTTTATGGAAGCAGAATGCCTCATCTTTCTGCTATGGAGCAGATGGGGGGCTCAAACCATCAACCTTCTGGTAGCAGCCAACTGCTTTAACCACTGCACCCCCAAGATCCTCCACACAACTCTAGAATATACTAAAAACCACTGAAGTATACACTTTCAATGGGTGATTTTTATGATATGTGAATTACTGCTCAATAAATCTGTTATAAAATTTTAAAAAAGGAAGGGTATGTCAGATGGGCCAGTACCAAAACAAAACAAAACAAAAACCAAATCCATTGCCATGGAGGTGATACTGAATCATGGTGACTCCTTATGTTCCAGAATAAAACTGTTACACAGGATTTTCTTAGCTGTAATTTTTCTTCCGTTCACTTTTTATTGTGATTTGGGTGAAAGTTTACAGAGAAAATTCACTTTCCACACAGCAGCTCACATACACTTTGTCTCATGACATGGACTGCAATTTCCCCACAATGCAACAGCTTCCCTCCCACTTCCTCCCCATAGTTACCTCTTCCCTGTGTCCTTCTCTCTCATGCACTCCTGCAGCCCGAGCTGTCTTCCTGTGCATACACAACCCTTCTCTTCTCTCAGGATTGTACTCCCTAAGGAGTGTATCTGCCTAGTGTAAATGTTCAGCTCATATGCTCATCTTTTGTTTGGCTGGAAGCCACAGGAATGGGTTCAATTCAAGACCTGAAGGGCAGCTAGAGGCCACA
>NW_006921992.1:1356144-1357373 GCF_000298275.1 Orycteropus afer afer | reverse complement strand
CCTGGGAATTCTTACAGAACATACAAATACACTTGTAGAAACATTGTCTGACAACCCTACACATAGTCATGGGCTCACTCTTCCCAGCATGGACATACCTAATAGTTTGGGCTGTTCACCCATCTATCTATCCATATATCAATGTTTGCCTTCACTGAAAATGCAGTACTGTATGTGCAAAAGGGTTCATCTTTGTTGTCTGTACCTCCCATGCACCTCTCTGTGTCTTCCTCTTCTTCAATGCCACCATGTTGATCACTCATATTTAGTGCACTGCCCTTCTCTTCACCCAAATCAGTACTTGTCTCTACCTATCTAACAGTGTTCCCACTCCAGGTAACCAACAAAGAAAAATTCCTTCCATATTTAAACCTTTCTTTGACTTTTTACAATAACACGCTAATACAATATTTGTTTTTCTGTGACTGACTTATTTCATTCAGCATAATCTCCTCCAAGTTCATCCACATTATGTGCTGTTTTGCTGATTCTACATCATTCTTTAGGGTTGCATAGTATTCCATTGTATGTATGTACCATAGTTTGGTTATACATTCTTCTGTTGATGGGCACCTAGGTTGTTTCCATCTTTTGACTATTGTAAATAGTGCTGCAATGAACATGGGTGTGCATATATCTGTTCTTGTCCTAGCACATAAAAATTTAATTTTTAGAAGGCCCCATTCATCTAGTTTTTGATTGAAACTGAAGACAACTAAAACAACTCCATGAGAGCCAAAATATGACCTTGATTTTATCCCTCCTGAATTAAGAGATCATCTAAAGAATAGATTTGATGCACTGAACACCAATGACCAAAAACCAGAAGAATTTTGGGATGACATAAAGAATATCATACATGAAGAAAGCAAGAGGTCACTAAAAAGTTGAGAAAAAAAGAAAAGACCAAAATGGATGACAGAAGAGACTCTGAAACTTGCCCTTGAGTGGAGAGTAGCTAAAGCAAAGGGAAGAAATGGCAAGATAAAAGAGCTGAACAGAAGATTTCAAAAAGCAGCTCAAGCATATAAAGCCAAATACTATAATGAAATGTGCAAAGACTTGGAGTTAGAAAACCAAAAGGGAAGAGCACACTCAGCATTTCTCAAGCTGAAAGAACTGGGAAAAAAAAAAAAAAAAATTAAGCCTTGAGTTGCAATATTGAAAGATTCTATGGGCAAAATATTGAATGATGCAGGAAGCATCAAAAGAAGATGGAAGGAATACAC
>NW_006921992.1:1338364-1355339 GCF_000298275.1 Orycteropus afer afer | reverse complement strand
CAGAAGGCTTTTTAACAACCTGCAATATGACACAACTTTGCTTGCCAAAAGTGAGGACGACTTAGAGCATTTACTGATGAAAATTAAAGACTACAGTCTACAGTATGAATTATACCTCAACATAAAGAAAACAAATATCCTCACAACTGGACCAATAAGCAGTATCATGATAAATGGAGAAAAGATTGAAGTTATTAAAGACTTCCTTCATATTACATAGTTCTACAATCAACATCAATGGAAGCAGCAGTCAGGATATCAGAAGACATATAGCATTGGGCAAATCAGCTGCAAAGACCTCTTTCAAGTGCTGAAGAGAAAGATATCTCCTTGAAGACTTAAGGTGCTCCTGACAGAAGCCATGATATTTTCAATTGCCTCATATGCATGTGAGAGCTGGACGATGAATAAGGAAGACCAAAGAAGAGTCGATACTTTTGCTTTGTCATGTTGGCAAAGAATGCTGAAAGTACCATGGACCGCTAAAAGAACTAACAAATCTGTCCTGGAGGAAGTGCAGCTGGAACGCTCCTTGGAAGCGAGAAGGGTCAGACTTTGTCTCATCTGTTTTGGTCATGTTGTAAGAAGGGACCATTCCCTGGAGAAGGATATCATGCTTGGTAAAGTGGAGAGTCAACGAAAAAGGGGAAGGCTCTCAACAAGATAGATTGACTCAGTGGCTACAACGATGAGCTCAGGTATAACAAAGACTGTGGAACTGGCACAGGACCAGGCAGTGTTTCACTCTACTGTACATAGGGTCACTATGAGTTGGAGATGACTCAACGGCACCTAACAACAACATCAACATATCGCACTGACTTTAGAGACTGTCTTGAGAATAGATTCGATGTACTGAACACTAATGACTGCAGACCAGACAAGTTTGTGGAATGACATTAAGACCATCATATATGAAGAAAGCAAAAGGTCGTTAAAAAGGTAGAAAGGAAAGAAAAGACAAAAATGGATGTCAGAAGAGATTCTGAAACTGACTTTTGGTTGTAGAATAGCTAAAGTGAATGGAAGAAATGATGAAGTAAAAGAGCTGAGCAGAAGATTTCAAAGGCAGCTTGAGAAAACAAAGTAAATTGTCATAATGAAGTGTCCAACGACCAGGAGTTAGAAAACCAAAAGGGAAGAACACACTTGGCATTTCTCAAGTTGAAAGAACTGAGGAAAGAATTCAAGACCTGGGTAGCAATATTGAGGGCTTTTATGGGCAAAAGACTGAACAATGCAGGAAGCATCAAAAGAAGGTGGAAAGAATACAGTCACTGTACCAAAAGGAGTTGTCAATGTTCAGCCATTTCAGGAAGTAGCATATGGTCAAAAACCAATGATATTGAAAGGATGAGTCCTGGCTGCCCTGAAGGAACAAGGCTCCAGGAATTGATGGAGTACCCATTGAGATGTTTCAACATCAGATACAACAGTAGAAGCACTCACTCATCTATGCCCAGAAATTTAGAAGACAGTTACTTGGCCATCTGACTGGAAGAGATCTATATTTGGGCCCATTCCAAAGAAAGTATCCGATAGAATGCAGAAGTTATTGAACAATATCATTAATATCACACGCAAGTAAAATTTTGCTGAAGATCATTTGAAAACTATCTTTAGTACATCAACAGGGAACTGCCAGATATTCAATCTGGATTCAGAAGAGGACAAAGAGTAAGGGATATCATTGCTGATGTCAGATGGTTGAAAGGAAAGAATATCAAAAAGATGTTCATCAGTGTTTTATTAACTATGCAAAGGCATTTGACTGGGGGCATCATAACTTGTTACCCATAAGTTATGGGTAACATTTTAAAGAATGGGAATTCCAAAACCAAACTGTGCTCCTGGGGAGTCTGTACACGGACCAAGAGGCAGTCATTCAAACAGAAGAAGGTGATATTGGAGGTGTGCCTCAGGGTTGCATCCTTTCACTGTACTTGTTCAATCTGTACACTGAGCAAATAATTTGACACACTGGACTACATGAAGAAGAATGTGGCATTAGGACTGGAGGAAGACTCATTAACCACCTTTGATATGCAGATGACACCAGCTTGGTTGCTGAAAGAAAACAGGACTTGAAGCACTTACTGATGAAGATCAAAACTATTGCCTTCAGTATAGATTGCACCTCAACATAAAGAAAACAAAAATCTTCACAACTGGACCGATAAGCAACATCTTGTTAAATGGAGAAAAAGTTGAAATTGTGGAAGATTTCATTTTACTTGGATCCACAATCAACGTCTATGGAAGCCGCAGTCAGGAAATAATTGCATTGGGCAAATCTGCTGTAAAAGACCTCTTTAAAGTGAAAAAAGGCAAAAATGTCAGTGACCAAAGCCATGATATTTTCAATTGCTTCAAGAATGCATGCGAAAGTTGGACAATGAATAAGGAAGGCCAAAGAAGAATTGATGCTGTTGGTAAAGAATATTGAAAATACCATGGACTTTTAGAGAATGAACAAATCTGTGTAAGAAGAACTACAGCCAGAATTCTCCTTAGAAGCAAGGAGGCAAGAGTTGGTCTCACATATTTTGGATCTGTTAACAAGTGGGACTAGTCACTAGAGAAGGATATCATGCTTGGTAAACTGATTGTGAGTGGAAAATATGGATTGAAACAGTAGCTGCAACAATGGTCTCAAACACAGCAACCATTGTGAGGATGGTGCGGGACCAGGCAGTGTTTTACTTTGTTGTACATGGGGTCACTACTAGTTGGAACTGACTTAACAGCACTTAACAACAATAGCATGCTAATAAGGTGTTTGTGGCCCACCAAGGTGACTGAACAGGCTGCTGAAAATGCAAGTAAGGTGTGTGGAACCCTAAGGAGGAAACTGGTCAAGTTTGCTGTGTTGCCTGGCTTTCAAAGAGAACCAAGCCCGGAGCACAGGGAGGACCTCTCTGCCACCAAGAAAGAAGAGCAAAGAGTGGAGAGTGTCCTTTGGATCCAGAGTTCCTGTGCTGAGAATCTGCTAGACTCAGGAGAGGAGAGAACTGTATCATCAGAGATGGTGAAAAGCAGCAGCAGAAAAATGGGGCAGCAGAGGCAGCAGAAGGAAGACTGGCCCAAGAAGACACAGTCAGCTTCCTAGTCCGTGAGGGAGAGGGCTACAGCGGCCATGTGGACCCACGGAGCTGGAGAGCTTAGAGTGTTCAAGCCGAGGCACTTACTGGTGAAGCAGAAGAGTTTTGTAACCCTTGACTGAACAGGGCAGAAGCCAGACCGAGTGGCTGAGAGGAAGAGAGAGGCCTACCTATAGGCATGTCTGAGAAGCTGTTTTGACCAAAGAAATGTATCTGGAGTCATGCTTGATCCTGGATTGTAACTGCTATTTCCTCAATAGATCTCCTAACTATGGGTATGGTCTGTGAGTTCTGCGTGACCACTGCAATGAGTTATTGAACCCGGCAGAGAAGTAGAGCATGCCAGAGGGTGGGGTGGTGGTGGCTGGTGTCCCAATTGGTAGACAGGTTGGAGGTGTGGGTATATCTGACCCCCACCTCATGAGAGTCAGTCTTGAGCTGATGCTGATAATCCTTCTCTCTCCCCTTCATCAAGTTACAGGAGGTCAGATGACCCCGGGTCCATTCTTACATATGCTGTTCCCATGATTGGCTGCAGATTATGCCATTGTGGTTTTCATTGGCTGATTTTCAGAAGTAGGTTCCCAGGCCTTTCTTTCTAGTCTGTCTTAGCCTGGAAGCTCCACTGAAACATGTTCAGCATCATAACAACACACAAGTCTCCAGTGGCAGAAGGGTGGTGGCTGTGTGGGAGGTGCATTGGCTGGGGATTGAACCCTAGTCACCTAAACAGAAGGTGAGAATTCCACCACTGAACTACCACTGCCTCAGCAGTGATTTTACTGAGAGTGTAGAAACCAACAAAGGGTCCATTAGCGGGTGTCTGAGGCTGGGTTCTCTAGAGAAGTAATACCAGTAAAGTTCATATACCAAAAACCAAACTCACTGCCATCAAGTTGATTCTGACTCACAGTGACCCCCTTTGGGTTTCCAAGGCAGTAAATCTTCACAGAAGTAGATTGCCCAGTCTTCCTTCCAGGGAGTGGCTGGTGGATTCGAACCACCAACCTTCTGGTTAGCAGGCAAATGCCTTAGCACTATCCCACCAGAGCGCCTTTAAAGTTGATATATGTATATATAAATAAATATATATATATATATATAAATGTATATATATATATGTTGTTGTTGTTGTCATGTGCCGTCGAGTCAGACCCTACTCATAGCAACCCCTCCTTGGGTTTCTGAGGCAGTATCACTATGGAGTAAATCGCCCAACCTTCCATCCAAGGAGTGGCTGGTGGGTTTGAACTGTCAGCCTTCTGGTTAGCAGTTAAGTGCCTTAGGCACTGTGCTACCTGAGCTCCTGTATATATATATATAGAGAGAGAGAGAGAGAGAGAGATGGCAAGGAAATGGCTCACACAGTTGTAGAGGTTGGCAAGTCCTAAGTCTGGGGGTCAGACTGGAGGCTGGAGGCTTCTCCTGACTCATGCAGCTACAGGAGCTGATGTACCCAAGAACAGCAGGTCAGACAGCAAGCTGCTGGCTCACAGGCTGTGGACACCAACAGATTCCAAGTTTGGCAGGCTATATGGCAGGCTGCTGGCTCAAGTCCCAAGAACTGGAGGTCAGATGATGACAAGTTAGATGCAGGATCCAGAGCGAGCAAAAAAATGTCAGAGAGCTTTGCCAGAATATTCATGTATATTGGATGTAGGCGACATCCTTGAGGAAACTCCTTTTCCAGTGATTGGCTACTTATAGCAGAGCTCATCATGGAGGTAATTACATTATATCAGTATACAAAAATGGGAAGTGACTAAATCATTACATAACTGTCAAATTATGTCATAACTGCCAAACTACTAAGAATCATGGACTTGCCAAGTTGACACACAGCCTTGACTATCACAATTGGGAAGTGGACAAATGAAAAGTACCATGGGTCAGTGGTGGAATATTATACAGCAATGAAAAAGGAATAGGGCTTTCTGTCTCTGTATCTGAGCATACATATTGTATTTTTCCACATATAACACATACATACATGTAGCACACATAGGAAACTAACGCGTGAGGGGATTGCTCAGTTTTGCAAAAACAAAACAGAACAATATACAACACAGATGCTATTTGTATAAAGAATACAGTATATCTTAAAAACATACTATTGAATGAAAAGGAAAACCAAGTTGTAGAATGATAGCACAATGTGCTGCCATTTATGTAAATTTAAGTCACACACAACAGCACCAGAGGTTACTTATGGACACATTTCTGTACGTGAAAGTAGATACATGTCATGAAAGTGCTTATCCCTACCAGTAGTGTGGTGATCCTCTTCTGGGCACTTGTGTCTTTCCTATGTGTCTCTGTGGTGGCCAAGAGAGTCTGGTGGCCAGAGTGGGGCCTGATGGTCAGAGCAGCCAGAGGGATCAACAAGACCTGATGCAGCCATTTGTCCTGGGGCCCCATGGAGAAGATGGAGTCCCAGAAGGAGGGGGTCCCTGGATGAGCGGCAGACTCCAAAACTTGTTCACTGATGGGACCTCTGCATTTCCCTGGGAGTGTGTCTGGAGCTGGTAGTTGTTGTCGGGTGCTGTCAAGTCAATTTTGACTCACAGCAACCCCGTTTGACAGAGTAGAACTTCCCCACAGGGTTTCCTAAGCTGTGATCTTTATGGAAGCAGCTCACCAGGTCGCTCTCCTGTGGAGCTGCTGGGTGGGTTCGAACTGCCAACCTTTCAGTTAGCAGCCAAGTGCTTAGTGGTTGCACCACCAGGCTCCTGGCAGCAGGTCCAAGGACACTTGATTCCAAGCAGGAAAGATGTCAGGGTCTTGTAGGTCAGCTGGGGACAGCTGGAGGCTGGGAAACAGGATTTTTTTCTTTTGCATTACAAGATTTTTAACATTACTATGCTGACTTTTCCCTTCTTTTGATGTTTAGATAGATAGATAGCTGCCATTGAGTTAACTCCAACTCATGGTGCCCTTGTGTACAACAGAAAAAAATGTTTCCAGTGATTGTGGGTTGAATTGTGTCCCTCCAAAATATGTGTCAATTTGGCTAGGCTATGATTCTCAGTACTATGTAATCATCCTCCATTTTGTGACCTGATGTAATTACTTTATGTGTTGTAAATCCTCACCTCTATGAAGTCAATGGGAGCTCTGGTAGCATAGTGGCTAAGACACTTGCCTGCTAACCAGAGGGCTGGCGGTTCAAACCCACCAGCCACTCCTCGGAAGGAAGGTTGGGCAATCCTACTTCCGTAGTGATACTGCCTCGGAAACCCAAGGAGGGGTCGCTATGAGTCAGGTTTGACTCGACGGCACATAACAGCAACAACAACAATGAAGTCAATGAGGCAGGATTAGAGACAGATATGTTAATGACTCACATACGAATCCTCACATCTGGACCAAGAAGCAACATCATGATAATTGGAGAAAAGACTAAAGTTGAAGTTGTCAGGGATTTCATTTTACTTGGATCCACAATCAACACCCATGGAAGCAGCAGTCAGTGAATTGGATGTTGTATTGCACTGGGCAAATCTGCTGCAAAAGATGTTTCTAAAGTGTCGAGAAGCAAAGATGTCACTGTGAAGACTAAGGTGTGCCTTACCTAAGTCATGGTATTTTCAGTTGCCTCATATGTGTGTGAAAACTGGACAATTAATAAAGAAGACCTAAGAAAAATTGATGGTTTTGAATTGTGGTGTTGGTGAAGAATACTGAAAGTACCATGGACTGCCAGAAGAATGAACAAATCTGTCCTGGAAGAAGTACAGCCAGAATGCTCCTTGGAAGCAAGAATGGCCAGACTTTGTCTCACCTACTTTGGTCATGTTGTCAGAAGGGACCATTCCCTGGAGAAGGAGATCACTCTTGGTAAAGTGGAGGGTCAGCGAAAAAGGGGAAGGCCCTCTATGAGATGGATTGACACAGTGGCTGCAACGATGGGCTCAGAGGTATAGCAAGGATCGTGGGGCTGGCGCAGGATCAAGTGCTGTTTTGTTCTGTTCTACATAGAGTTGCTATAAGTCATAGGCAACTCAACAACACCTAACGACAACATGTTGATGAGGCAGGAAACAATCTACAGGATTAGGTTGTTTCTTGAGGCAATTTCTTTTGAGATATAGAAGAGTTTATTAAACAAGCAAGCAGAGATCAGAGGGGCCTGACTACCACCAGGAAAGAAGACGCAGGAGTACAGCATGTCCTTCAGACCCGGGGTCCCTGCGCTGAGAACCTCCTAAACCCAGGGGAAGACTGATGCCAAGATCCATGGACATCTCCAAAGACAGCCAGGCCCACAGATGTTGAAAGGAGACAAGGACCTTCGCACACAGCTGACAGAGAAAGCCCTCCCCTAGAGCCGGCACCCTGAATTTGACGTCTAGCCTCCTAAACTGTGAGAGACTAAGGTCCTGTTTGTTAAAGCCGTCACTTGTGTTTCTGTTACAGCAGCACCAGAGAACTGAGACACTACTTGTGCGTCATCCTCACTATTGCCGGCGTGTTCAAGTCCATCGTTGCCTCCATTGTGCCAGTCGTTTCAGCAAGGGTCTCTCTTGCCATCCACTTCATCTCCTGATGACGTGTCCAAAGCAGGCGAGTTGGGATCTGTAAGGTTTCCATTGGCTCATTTTCATAAGTAGATCTCCAGGCCTTTCTTCCTAGCCTTAGTCTGGAAGCTCTGCTGGAACCTGTCCACCATGTGAATTTGGAACTCTGGTGCCATAGCTTCTAGCGTCACGGCAACATGCCACAACACGACAGGTGACACGTGGCGGTGTATGGTTCTGTAAATTTAACACACACATGGACTCCCTGCCACAACCAGGATCCACAACAGTTCCCTCAGCCCCACAGCTCCCTTGGCTGCTTCTTCCTGGTCACACCCTCCTTCCCCTCCCCCTCCTTCTTGGGAATGTGTTCTCTCTCCCTCTAGTTTATGTCATGTAGATGAAATCACAGTGTGTAGTCCTGGGAGGTGAACTCTTGACCTCAGCGTAAGGGCAGAAGGATTTTTTTTTTTTTAATCACAGAAAAATCCAGAAAGGAATTGGCTCCCCTCTGTATCCTGCTTTTGTATTATAACATTACATGGGGAAAAACTTTTCCATATTGTTAACAAAAAAATCTACAGACAGTTTCTAATGACCGCACGCCGGATTTGATCATGTCACTTGGCTCACTTCACAGCTCACCTAATGGTGAACCTTCAGTTTTGTGCTAAGTGAATGTTAAGATAATGCCACTGTGAGCATCCGTATGTGTAAATATTTGCTTGCTTCTCATATTTCTTCAGGAGGGATCTCAGAAGTGGAAATACTGGCTTTTAAAAGACAAACATTTTGGGAGTCTTGGTCCACGTTGCCAAGTGCTCTCCAGCAGGCTGCAAATTATGCTGATAGCTGCAAGCTGACGCAAGAAAAAACAAAAAAAGACTCCTGTAATTTAAAAAAGAAAGTGACTAGTAAAATTGACAAAAAGATTTCTCATGTTAAAGGAGCGATTAGCATCTCTGATTAGAGAGGGAACACTTTTTTGTGAGTATTTCAATGGCAGTGGCTACTTTGTTTCACATGAATATTCATGAATTCTCTGTAGTCTTTACCATCTCTTTGTTGAATGTTGCTATAAATCGATCCATGGAAGCTCTTTAAGCTTTAAAGAAGGACAACACAGGATGTTCCTTTTCCACTTTTTTCCATTGCTGTAAAGCTTAGAGGAAAGGTCCCTGGGCGGTGCCAATGAATTATGCTCTACTTCTAACCTAAAAGGAGCTCTGGTGGTGGGTGCAGTGCCTAAGGCATCTGACTGCTAACCAGAAGGTTGGTGGTTCAAACCCACCAGCTGCTCCATGGAAGGAAGATGGGGCAATCTACTTCTGTAAAGATATACCGTCTCGGAAACCTAATGGGGGTCGCTGTGAGTTAGAATCGACTTGACGGCAGTGAGTTTGGTTTTGGTTTTTGGTCTAACCTAAAGGTTGGCGGTTTGAACCCACCGAGAGGCAGTACCATGGAAGAAAGGCCTGGTGATATGCTTTGGCAAAGACCATAGCCAGGAAAGCTCTTTGGGGCAGTTCTACTCTGTCCTATAGGGCTACTACGAGCTGGAAGTGACTCGACAGGCAGAGGTATTATTAGCTGTCAAGTTGAGTCTGACTCATAACAACTCTATAGGACAGAGTAGAACCGCCCCACAGGGTTTCCTAGGCTGTAAATCTTCATAAGAGCATGTCATAGGTCTTTTCTCCCGCGGAGTCCCTGGTGAGTTCGAACCACCAACCCTTCAGTTAGCAGCTGCACATTTAACCACTGTGCCACCAGGGCTCCTCAGGCAACAGGTACAGGCAAAATAAGCTTAGAAAGAGCTTTGAAATCTGAGAGATCTGAAGTCCATTTATTTCTTTTAATTTTCATCTAGCCAAGTGGAGGTGCAAATTACCCCAAAACGTAGTGACTTAATCCAATGGCTTAAAGGGTCCGAGGTTTCCTCTGGGATGATGCGAATGTTCTGAAAGTGAATCGAGGAAATGATTTCACACCACTGCAAGTGTACCAAATGCCACCGAAGAGAATCGGGAACTCTCAGGCATAGCTGGCAGGAACGTACATGGTACAGCTGCTGTGGAAAACAGCTTGTCAGTCCCTCGAACACTTCAACAGAGGATAACCATATGACCCAGTGATTCCATTCTGAGGTATGTACCCAAGGAATTGAAAGCAGGGACTCAAACATATACTTGTACCCCAATGTTCACAGCAACATTATTACAATAGCAAAAGATCCATTACAGAGGAATGGAAAAACGTGGTATATACATACATATAATGGAATATTGTTGTTAGGTGCCATTGAGTTAGCCCAGCTCACAGTGATGCTACTCACAACAGAACGAAATACTGCCGGGTCCTGCGCCAACCTGACCATTGTCACTAGGCTTAACCTCATTGTTGTGGTCACTATGTTGGTCCATCTCATTGAGGGTCTTCCCCTTTTTCTCTGACCCTCTACTAAGCATGATATCCTTCTCCAGGGACTGGTCCCTTCTGACAATGTGACCAAAGTAGATGACTATTAAACTAAAAAATCCACACTCACTGCCCTTGAGTCAATTCTGACTCATAGTAACTCCTCCTTGGGTTTCCGAGGTGGTATCTCTATAGAAGTAGATTGCCCAATCTTCCTACTGAGGAGTAGCTGGTAGGTTTGAACCACCAGCCTTCTGGTTAGGAGTCAACTGCCTTAGGCACTATGCCATCAGAGCTCCTAATGAATATTAGTCTGCAATAAAAAGGAATGAAGTTCTGATCCATGCTTTGTTATGGATGAAACTTGAAAATACAGTGAGTACAATGAGCCAGGCATCAAGGACAGATGTTTGACCCCATTTGTATATAATATCTAGGTTGGACAAATGCATAAGACAGGAAATAGATGAGTGATCACTGTGGGCTGGGGTAGGGCGGGGAATGGGGAGTTAGTGCTTAGGGGGCACAGAGCTGCTGCTTGGGGTGATGGGGAAGTTTTGGAATCAAGTAGTGACGATGTTGCACAATGTTGTGGGTGTGGTTGATGCCAGTGGATGGTGCACTTGAAAATGCTTCCAATGGCCCATGTTGTATTGTGTGCATTTTACACTCATGACAGCCCTGTGTGTTAGAGTGGAACCACTCCATAGCGTTTGCTTGGCTGTAGGCTTCATGGAAGCAGATTGCCACACTCTTCCACAGTATTGATGTGTGGGTTCAACCCCCCAACTCTTAGGTTGGTAGAGGAGCACAAACTGTGCCACCAAGGGGCACCATGAGTTGCCATAGACTCAATGACAATATTTCTGTTATTATTATTATTATTTTAACCACAATTATTTTTTAAAAATGTTTAAAATGGTTTTACGTTATGTGACTTTCAGCACCAAAAAACAAAACAGCAATAAATATTGATTATATTTCCAAGTTTTTGTGGACCAGGAAATCAGGAGCAATTTGGCTAGGCGGTTCTGGCAAAGCGAGTTCAGCTGGGGCCACACAATCTGAAGGCTCAGCTGGGGCTGCAGGACTCGCTTTGGAGGTGGCTCACTCACCTGGCTGTCAAGCAGATGCTGGCTGCTGGTGGGAAGCCTCAGTTTCTCACTACCTGAACCTCTCCAAAGTTTTGCTTGAACATCTTTACAACATGGTGGCTGATTTCCCCCAGAACAAGCAATCCAAAAAACCAGGGGTGGTCAAACTATGGCCCAGGGGCCAAATCTGGACTACTGCCTATTATTGTAAATAAAGTTTTATTGGAATACAGTTATGCTCATTTGTTTACATATTATCTCTGGCTGCTTTGGGCACAGTGCCTAAGGCATTTGACTGCTAAACAGAAGTCTGGTGGTTCAGACCCACCAGCCACTCCTCGGAAGGAAGATTGGGCAATTTACTTTCGTAGTGATACCGCCTCGGAAACCCAAGGAGGGGTCGCTATGAGTCGGATCTGACTGGACGGCCGTGAGTTCTTTTTGAGTTTGAGGCGGTGAAAACTATTAACTCACTGAGCTGCTAACTGAAAAGCTGCAGGTTCAAGGCCACTCAGAGGTGTTCTGGGAGAAAGGCATGATGATCTACTT
The DNA here is from genome assembly GCF_000298275.1 of Orycteropus afer afer. Classification (NCBI taxonomy): domain Eukaryota; kingdom Metazoa; phylum Chordata; class Mammalia; order Tubulidentata; family Orycteropodidae; genus Orycteropus; species Orycteropus afer. The sequence goes on along the minus strand of NW_006921992.1, from coordinate 1,343,660 downwards.
CCTGAAAACCAGGCACTGAAATCCTGTGGAAGGCAGCTCTACTCTGACTCATATGAGGTCTCCAGGAGTTGAAGTGGATGGATGGCCACTGTTTTTGAAAAACTTTCATTCATTTTGTTGTTGATGTTGAAACTATACACAGCAAAACCCACAGCAACTCCACAGCTTCCACACGCACAATCGCACAATCGGTGACACAGATGACAGTCTTCAAGTTGCATAAACATCCTCACCCTGGTTTCTGAATTGTTCCTCCTCTGTTAACATAAACTCATTGACCTCTAGGCTTCCTATCTGATCTTCAAGTTACTGTTATCAACTTGATCCCTGCTAAAAAGGCAAGGAGGCCACATCTCCTGACCTCCTCTAACCCCACAAGAGGAAGACAGAGTCCCTATCAGTAACCTAAGGCCTATTCCTGTAAGGCTAAACATGCTGCCTCCCTCCAGCCCTTTTACCAACTATTCCTCCTAAAGCACCCACCTCCTCTCTCCTGGGCTTGATAATTTGCTGCAGTGGCCACACAGAACTCACAGATTATGGGGTTTATTAGGGAAGCACCAGGCTACAATTCAAGTTCAGGAAAAAAACTCAGTCTCTCTCCCAGCCCACTCTCTCAGCCAACAGTCTCTCTCCCAGCAGTGTGTGTCTCTTGCGTCTCTTTCCCAGCAGTGCATGTCTCTCAGGAGCACGTTTCTCTTTCAGCAGCACGTCCTTCTCAGCCAGCAGTCAGAGAGACTTCTGCCTCTAGGAGGCCTCCTTTTGAGCCTGGCAGAGTGGCCAAACTAGCCAATCATAACATCAGAATTCTAAGCACCTGAGAGAGAGCGAACTTCCCAGAACATTGCTTTGTGCCACACCCAACAGAAATACCCCAGGTGGATAACTTTTACAACCAGGAGCTCCTCAGTTGCTCACAGCAAATTCCACCACAGAGTTTACAAAGACTTATGGCTAGAAATGCCATACCAGGTAATTTACTACACCGCAATCCCATACAACCAAAAACCAAACTCACTGCCATTAAGTCCATTCCAACTCATAGCAATCTCCTTTGGGTTTCCAGAGCAGTAAATCTTTATGGAAGTAGGTTGCCCAGTCTTCCTTCCATGGAGTGGCTGGTGGGTTTGAACCTCCAACCTTCTGGTTAGCAGGCAAATGCCTTAGGCACTATACCACCAGAGCTCCTTGACCTCATAAAGATAGTTCTTAAAAGAACATAATACCCAGGGCAGATTTTTTTTTACTAGTGAAGCTAAACTCTTGTTTGGTTTTGAGAAGACTACGGGGGATATATATATATATTTTATTTTATTTTGATTTGGGTGAAGATTTACAGAGTAAATTCATTTTTCATACAGCAGTTCACATAATATACTTTGTCTCATGTCATTGACCAAAATTTACAATGCAACAGTTCCCCTCCCACTTCCTCCCCATAGTTACCTCTTCCCAGTGTCCATCCCTCCATGCTCTTCTGCCCCCTGAGCTGTCTCCCTGTGCATAAGCAGCCCTTCCTTCTCCCATGATTGTTCTCTCCAGGGCGTGTATCTACTTGAGGTAAATGTTTAATTCACATGCCTGTACTTTGTTTGGCTGGAAACCACAGTTGTGGGTTCAATTCCAGACCTGAAGGGCAGCTAGGGGCCATAGTCTCAGTGGTTCCCCAGGCTCTATTGGACCAGCAAACCTGGTCCTTCAGGGGATATTTTTTATTTAATGTTTAAAGATCTCAGGGCGATAGTGTCATGGGTTCATTCAACTTTCATGGCACCAGACAGTCTAAACCAAAACCACACTCACTGCCATCAAGTTGGATCCAACTCATAGCAACCCCTCCTTGGGTTTCCAAGGGGGTATTTCTATGGAAGTACATTGCCCAACCTTCCTTCCGAGGAGTGGCTGGTGGGTTTGAACTGCCAGCCTTATGGTTAGCAGTCAAAAGCCTTAGGCACTGTGCCACCAGATCTCCTCCAGAAAGCCTGGAGCCCATTAAATTTTGAAATTCTGTTCTGAATTTTCTGCCTTTTGATCAGGATTTTTCCACAGTAACTTTCATCACCAATGTTCAGCAATGGTAGCCCCATCACTTAGTTCTTAAGGTCTCATGGCAAAGGAGGCAATTGTTTCTGGAGGCAATTAGCCACATGTTCCTCATTATCCTTGTATTCCTGACTCCTATTCTTCTTCTGTTGCTCCAGGCAAATAGAGACCAATTGTTGTGTCTCTGATTGCTGCTTGCAAACTTAAAATACCCCAGCCACTACACAATGAACTAGAAGCACTAAACCTGTTATTTGGCCAATTAACTGGGATGTTCCATAAACCGTGATCCTAAATCTCCAAACTAAGAAACTAAATCCCCGTGAGAGTTCCCCCCCCCCATGATGGTTTTGATTGTACACTTCCATGATGGTTTTGATTGCACACATATAGCCTCCACAGCTATTCTTTTTATTCCCCATTATTGTAAATACATCATACAGCTTTTGGCAATTCACCTTTTTATAACGTATTGATAGCAATTGCAACAATCAGCTGTGGAATCCTTGTTGTTGTTGTTACTGTTAAGTGCTGTTGAGTTGGTTCTGACTCATGGTGACCCTACAACAGAAGGAAACACTACCCGGTCCTGAGCCATCCTCATAATTATCGCTGTTTGAGCCCATTGTCGGAGCCACTGTGTCAGTCCATCTCACTGAGGGTCTTCCTCTTTTTTGCTGACCCTGTACTTTACCGAGCATGATGTCCTTTTCCAGGGATTGGCCCCTCCTGATGACATGTCCAAAGTACGTGAGACAAAGTCTCGCCATCCACACTCCTACAGCATTCTGGCTGTACATTTTTCAAGATAGATTTGTTTGTTCTTCTGGCAGTCCATGTATGTTCAATATTCTTCACCAATACCATAATTCAAAGGCAGCAACTCTTCTTCATTCTTCCTTATTCATTGTCCAACATTCACATCCATAAGAGATGAATGAAAATACTATGGCTTGGGTCAAACAAACTGACAGATAATCAGAAAAGATGTGTTTCTGGTGAAGACAAACTGAAGTGGAATGGTGACACATTTATCATCAGAAAGAAGATCTATCCTGAAGTACAACACTGTCAGTGATGGAATAATATCCATATGGCTACATAATATCCATATGGTTACAAGGAAAAGCAGTTAATATATATGATTCAAATTTACATACCAACCACTAATGCCGAAAGATGCCAAAGATGAAGTAATTGAAGACTCTCACCAATTTCTGCAGTCTGAAATTGATCAAACATGCTATTAAGATGCACTGATAATTACTTGTGATCGGAAAGTAAGTCAGAAACAAAGAAGTATCAGTTGAAAAATATGGCTTTGGTGATAGAAATGGCATCACAGATCACATGATAGAATTTTGTGAGACCAATGACTTATTCATTGCAAATACCTTTTTTTCAACAACATAAACAGCAACTATACATGTGGACTTCACTGGATGGAATATACAAGAATCAAATCAATTGCATCTGTGGAAAGAGATGATGGAGAAGCTCAATATCATCCATTAGAACAAGGCCAGGGGCCTACTGTGGAACAGACTATGAGTTGCTCATACCAAAAAAATACCCCAAACTCACTGCCGTTGAGTCAATTCAACTCATAGCAACCCCTCCTTGGGTTTCTGAGGCAGTAGCTCTATGGAAGTAGATTGCCCGATCTTCTTTCCAAAGAGTGGCTGGTGGGTTTGAACCACGAGCCTTCTGGTTAGCAGTCAAATGCTTTCCTTAGGCACTATGCCACCAGAGCTCATATGGAAGTTCAAATTGAAGCTGAAGAAAATTAAAACAGGTCCATGAGAACCAAAGTATGATGTGGAGTATATCTCTCCTGAATATAGAGACTATCTGCTAAAAGAGTATGGGGGCAGCATCGTCTGACCTCCTGTAAGTTCACAAGGGGGAGACAGAATTGGTATCAGCAGCATCAGCCCAAGGCTGATTCCTATGAGGCGGAGGTCAGCCATGTTACCACCATCCAACATTTTTACCAACTCTGACACCAGTATTCCCTCCCACGGCACTCTCTACTTCTCTGCTGGATTCAGTAATTTGTTGCAATGGCCACACAGAACTCACAGACAATACTCACAATTACGGGGTTTACTAGGGAAGTAATAGGTTACAATTCAGGTTCAGGACCATTCAGCGTATAATTCCTCAATCAGGACAGCCTCCCTTTGGCTGTGCCCATAGGCACATCTCTCTTTGGCCCTTGACCTCTTAGCCTGGCCTCTGCCCTGCTCCGGCAAGTGTTACACAGCTCTTTCAGCTCTGCTGATAGGTGCACCTCATTCTGCCAGCAAGCCTCTTGCCTGAAGGCACTCAGCTTTCTTCCTCTCTGGGCCGGCAAGCCCACTGCTCTGCCTCATGCCAGTCTCTCGGTTCTGCTGACTTTGCTGCTGCCGTCCCTCTGCTGTCTCAGTGCAGGGATCTCAGGTCCAAGGATGCACTCCACTCCCCACTCTACTCTCTTCATGGCAACGAGATCCGCCCTTTCCACCTCTTTCCTTAAAGAAAGCTTTTCTATTATTTGGTGTATGTCAGCGATCTTCCAAGTCACTTTCTTTCCCTTTTTTGTTTACATAATTATTCTTAACTACCAAACAAATATTAAACTATATAATGTTATATACAATAATAAATAATTATATTGATTAGGACTAAGTATGAACATACTAATAATACACAATAATTAAATTATTAATTTTTATTGCCCAAATACTAAATTATATATATGTATATGAACTGATTATACATTTATAATTAATTACAGAAATAATTATATACCTTGTATAACGATTAAATTATTACTTATTCTTTATTAAATTAAGGAGCTCTGATAGTGCACTGGTTAAGTGATTGGCTGCTAACTGAAAGGTTGGTGGTTTGAACCCACCCAGTGGTTTGGTGGGAGAAAGACATGGTGATCTGCTCCCATAAAGATCACAGCCCAGGAAACCCTACTGGGCAGTTTTACTAGGTGTTTTGGTTATCTAAACCCAAAACAAGCCAAACTCACTGCTATCAAGTCAATTTGACTCATAGTGACACCCCCTTGTGTTTCTGAGGTTTGAACTGCCAGCCTTCTGGTTAGCAGTCAAATGCCTTAGGCACTATACCACCAGAGCTTCCTTTGGTTATCTGTTGTTGTTGTTGCTGTTATGTGCCGTCGAGTCGGCCCCGACTCATAGTGACCCCTCCTTGGGTTTCCAAGGCAGTATCACTACGGAAGTAGGATTGCCCAACC
>NW_006921992.1:1329448-1337294 GCF_000298275.1 Orycteropus afer afer | reverse complement strand
TCCTTCCGAGGAGTGGCTGGCGGGTTTGAACTGCCAGCCTTCTGGTGAGCAGTCAAGTGCCTTAGGCACTATGCTACCAGAGCTCCTTTTAGACAAGTATTTATGGAGTTCATACAGGATCAGTGTGCTAGCCCCTGTATTGAGAGTCATCCACATAACCTCATTCAAGCCACACTACCCTATCTAAAAGCAGATTCTATTATTTGCCCCATTTTAAAGAGGGTCGGGAGCTCCCTAACTTGCCCAGTGCCACGCAGCTAACAAATGGCTAGAATCATGATTCACACTGGGCACCCCAACTTCAGACCTCTGTTTTATTCATTTTATTTTTAATTTTGTCTCATTTGAGTTTTATTAATTACATGAAAAGTTTATTATTTTTCACTGAAGCCACATGAATTTACAGATACATGTTTGTCTTTTTTTTTTTTTTTTAATATTTTATTGCATTTCAGGTGAAAGTATACAAGCAAATTCAATTCTTATTTAACAATTTTTATACAGATTGTCCCATGACTTTGGTGACAATTTTCACGACATGTCAGCACTCTCATTATTTCCATTCTGGTTGTTCTGCTTCCATTGGTCTAGCTTCCCTGCCCCTCCTTCCTTCTCATCTTTGTCTTTGGGTGAATGTTGACCTCATATTGTTTGGTCTCATAGAGTTGATTGTTTAAGGGAGCACATTCCTCACAGGAGATACTGTTTATTCCATAAGCCAATCTATTGTTTGGCTGAAAGGTGACCTCCTGGAGTGGCTTCAGTGGCACATTCAAAGGGTACCTTAGGGTGATGATCTCAGGCATCCTCTACTCTCTATGGGTCCAGTAAGTCTGGCCTTTTTTGGGGAATTTGAGTTATGTTCCATGTTTTTCTCCCATTCCATCCAGGACCTTCTAATGTGTCCCTGGTCAGAATGGTCAGAGAGCCTCTGTTTTAACCCTTATCGCTCCCCGTGTCCTCTTCCACACATAGATGCCTCAGCCAAGGCACTGTTCTTGTCCAGTTGACCACGTTCCAGCTACCCCATGGAATCAACCCGGACTCATGGAAACCCCATGTGTGTCAAAGTAGAAGTGTGCCCCACAGGGTTTTTTTTCCAGTGGCTGATTTTTCAGAAGCAGGTTGCCAGGCCTTTCTTCTGAGGCACCTCTGAGTGAGATCAAACCTTCAACCTTTCAGTTAGCAGCCTGGCTGGTTAACTGCTTCTACCACTCAGAGACTCTAGAGTTAACTGAAGGGGTGGAAATAGCCTCAGCAGAACCCCCTGCTCTGTAGGCTTCCCCCTGCCCTGTGTCTCTGGCCTTCCAGAGGGAAACAGAGGCAGTTTGGGCAATGGCCCATGCTTCCAGACAGCAGCACAGAGGAATCCAGGTTTTCCTGGATGGAGGAGAGTGTCAGGACCCATAAAACAGAAGCCTGTTACTTGGGGGGAAATATGAGACCCCTGGCCTTGCAAAGACCCTAGTTTAAGGCAGACATCTTCACTCAAGCCCAGAATCCCACTTCTGTGGCCTGTAACCATTGACCTTCTACAATCCCTTCATGTCTCTATCCTTTTATTCTCATAACAGCTTTGTTCCAGATCCACCTCCTCCAGGAAGTCCTCCCTGATGCCCCCAGCTACACAGGAAGAGGAAAACTCACTCATTGAATCCATTGACAGATATTAGGTGAGCACCTACTATGTGCTAGCTACCGTACTGAGGATTCAACAATGAACAGGACTGACAAAGTCCCTGCTCTCTGAAGCTGACCAGCTAGAGAACAGACACAAAATGAACCAACAAGGCTTGGCAATGATTCTTCTCTCTCCCAGCATTCCCAAGGTCAGCGTGGACCCTTTTCCCTGACAGTGTTCTTGGTGGCGGGCTACCTGCCACCACCCTCCTCCTTGGAGTTGCCTGAGTCTAGATTGTCCCATCAGTTTGTCCATCAATGGAATGTCTGTGGCTAGCGTGGGAAGATGTGGCTGTTGGCAACTGGGCCACCTGTTTTCAGCCAGGTCCATGTTTGTGCCCAGCCACAGGTGAGTCAGCCAAGGGGCACACACCTTGCCTGGTTCCAGGTCCCCTGAGGAGCTCTGCAGGGCTGGCTTATCCTTTAGGCAGTGTGTCTGGGGCCTGCGATACCTTTAGTGGCTCGTGGAGACGTTTTCACTCTTACTTCGTTTAAAATGAGAAGAAAAATGAATATAATAATAATAATGAATAACAAATTATAATAATAGAATGATAAATATATATCATGATGAAGATCTAGAATAATGGATGATGAATATATAATAATGAAGAATTAATATATAGTAAGAAAGAGAACCATAGACCCTAGCCATGGAAACCTGCCACAGAACCCAGCCACGAAACCCACCTACGGAATCCAGCCATGGAAACCAGCCGTGAAACCAAGCAACAGACTCTAGCAAACCAGCCTTGGAAACCAGCCACAGACTCCAGCCACGGAGCCCAGTGACTACTTGCAGTAAAGGAAGGCATTTCTGTAGCTCTTTGGTTTGTTCCTTTTTAATAAGCTTTCCATTGACTGCCAGTGCTCTCTAATTATGAATAACGTTGTCCTTGCTTGCCTCAAAAATTAAAGTGCCGGGAAAAAATCACGTGTTGAACCAACTCTTCTGGCTTATCCTGACACCCACCCCATCTTGACCCATCGAGACAAGACGCTGGTGTTGCACAACAACCAGTGGTTGTTGCATTTGTCAAGAGGTACAGGGGGCCAAGGAGGGGGTTGCAGGACCGCATTCCAGCCTCGAAGATGCAGCCTCGCTTCCACTGTGATGCAAGGGGGATGGTGGAGGCCCTACTGCTTTCCAGCCAGGCACTCTGGCACACCACTCACTTGTTTCCTCATCTGTGGGATCCTGGCACCAAGACCGGCTTTGTGGGTTTGTGACCGTGCACTAGCCTGGGGCCTGCACTTTGTTTAATACTCTGCTGTTGTCATCTTAACCAATTTAGTTTTGAGTTTAGGTTTTGTAAGGGAAGTCTGAGGGTACAATGGAGCCAGTGTGTGAGCTGAGATCGGTCGCCCTTGTTCCCTGCCACTTGTCTTACTTAGTTTCTTAGGACTGCCGTAGCAGAAATGCCACAAGTGGGTGGCTTTAAGGAACAGAAATTTATTTTCTCATGGTTCAGAGGCTCGGAGTTAGAATTCAGGGTATGGCTCGAGGCATACCCTTGTCTATTTCGGTGTCCAGTTTTTCTTGCTGGTGACTGCCGAATAGGCACAGACTCACGGTGATCTATGGACAACAGAATGAAATGTTGCCCGGTCCTGTCCATCTTCACAATTGTTGTCTGCTTGTTGGCCCAGCTATCACTGGTCCATGGTTGTGGCCACTGTGTATTCTGAGGGCCTGCCAACCTGGGGCTCTCATCTTCTAGCCCTGTACTGGCCAATATTCTGTTGGGATTGTGGGATTTTCACTGGCTAGGTATCAAAAATAGATTGACAGGCTTCCTTGTCTGTCTTAGTCTGGAAACTCTGCTAAAACCTGTCCACTATGAGTGACCTTGTTGGTATTGGAAATACTGATGGTGTAGCTTCCAGCATCATAGACACATGCAAGCCACCACAATGACAGATGGGTAGTGGACATATGTATACAAACCAAAAAAATATCCCATCCTGTTGCCTCTGAGTGGATTCCAATTCATAGCAACTCTTTAGGACAGAGTAGAACTGCCCCACAGGGTTTCCGAGGCTATAAATCTTTACCAAAGCAGACTGCCTCGTCTTTCTCCCCTGGAGCAGCTAGTGAGTTTGAACTGCCAACCCTTCAGTTAGCAGCTGAGCTAACCGAACCATAAAACCACCAAGGCTCCGACCTATGCCTATAAAAGCTATGAAATACGACTTGTGTGATTTTGATGATTTCACATACTAGTTAAATGGTCTTATATTTGCTTTTAAAGCTGACATAGCACAATGTAACGATGAATGATCAAATTCATGGTAATCATTTAAGCTTTTTTATTTTTGGTTGTTTAGAATGGCATTAAACAACAAATTGAGAATACCATGAGAGGTCAAGAGAGACTGCAAGAAAAGACAAAATTATATTTCAGTATCTGTAACAGTGCTTTTTTTTCTTGCCTTTTGAACAAGGAGTCCCACGTTTTCATTTCATGCAAACTAAAAACCAAACTCACTGCCGTGGCGTCAAATCCGACTCATGGTGATCCCTCCTTGGGTTTCCGAGGCGGTATCACTATGGAAGTAGATTGTCCAACCTTCCTTCTGAGGAGTGGCTGGTGGGTTTGAACTGCCAGCCTTCTGGTTAGCAGTCAAGTGCCTCAGGCACTATGCCACCAGATCTCCTTTTATGCAGGTTGCCCCAAATTATATAACTTGCCCTATATAGTACTTAACCTGGCGGTATTGTTAGTTATCACTGGGTGAGCTCCCAAGCCACATTCAGTGGAACGAGAGTTGTCCCGCCCTGTGCCATATTTGTGTTTGTTAATATGCTTCAGTCCACAGCTGCCGCTGTGGTGTCACACCATCGCCCTGAAGGTCTCCCCGGTTTTGACTGACACTCATCTCACCAAGCAAGTTGTCCTTTCCTAGCAACGGGTCTTTCCTGCTGACACGTCCAAAGTCGGTGAGCTGAAGTCTCCTCATGCTTGCTTCCAAGGAACTTTCTGGTTGTGTTTCTTCTAAGCCTGATTTGTTCTCTCTTCTGTCAGACGGCAGCATAGTCAGTGTTCTTCGTGGACATCACAGCTCAAATGTGTCACTTCTCTCTTCCTTCTTTGTTGCCCAGCTTTCACATGCTTATGAGGTGATTGACAAGACCATGGCTTGGGTCAGGCACACCTCAGTCTTCAAAGTGACATCTTAGCTTTTTGACACTTAAAAGAGATGTTTTGCAGCCCATGTGCCCAGTACGATACATTGTTTGATTTACTGACTGCTGCTTCCCTGGGCATGGATTGCCAATCCAAGCAGAATGCAATTGTTGACAACTTCAATATTTTCTCCATTTATCATGATGTTGCTTATTGGTCCAGTTGTGAGGATCTTAGTTTTGTTCATATTCAGGTGAATAATGATGAGGGTCAAAGGAGGCCAATTAGATGATGCTTAAAACTGTCAAATGCACAGGATCTTTGACTCAGCAATTCCACTTCCAGGAATTTACCCTGCAGATCAATGTGTGTGCACACACGCACACACACACACAGTGATTGCTTGCTGCAACACTCACAATAGCAAAATCTAAATGCTCCTCAGTTATGGGTCAGTTAAATGAAAACAGTAGCACCTCCATGAAACAGGACCCTACACCCACCATGGGAGTCCCTGAGTAGTACAAACGGTTAAGTGCTCAACTACTAGCCAGAAGGTTGGGGGTTCAAATCCACTCAGAAGTGCCTTGAAAGATTTGCCTGGCAATCTGCTTCTGAAAGCCTTGAGGACGCTGCGGTTTTCAAATTATACTTTTCACACACTCCATTGTCTTCACACTTGTCTTCATTGAGTCAGAATCAGCTTGATGGCATCTAACCGCAGCAACAAAGTGGCCGCCACACAGAAGAGCACCACAAGTTGGGCCAATAAAAGCCACTAAAATGCTGTCTGAGTTTCCCAGGGCTGCAGTCACAGATTACTAAAACCAAAAGACCAAACTCCCTGCCTTCTAGTTGATTCCTACTTATAGTGACTCCCATTGGGTTTCCGAGGTGGTAAATCCTTACGGAAATAGATTGCCTGATCTTTCTGTGGAGTGTCTAGTGGGTTTGAACTGCCAGCCTTCTGGTTAGCAGTCAAATGCCTTAGGCACTATGCCACCAGAGCTCCTTCACAAAATACCACAAATGGGTAAAACAATTTACCCATTGTTATCATCTCACTGTTCTGGAGGCTGGGAGCTGAATTCAGGGTGTCAGCAGGGTCATGCTCTCTCTGAAGGCTTTAGGGAAGGCTTTTCTTTTTTTGCCTCTTCCAACATCTGGTGGCCCCAGACCTTTCTTGGCTGGTGGCTGTGTCACTCCAGTCTCTGCTTGTGTTGTTGTATGTGGCCTTCTTCCTTCTGTCTGTGTCTTTTCTCTTTTTTGGGGACATCATTCAGTTTGCATGGTTGCTGTTAGCTACTGTGGTGGTGGCCCCCGATTCATGGTGACCCCACCCACGGCAGAACAAACCACTGCCCGCTCCCGTACCACCCCCAGACTCACCTGGCTGCTGTGAAGGTCTGTTACAGACGAAGTTAACATTTACAAGCTCTTTAAGTCAACTCGAGATCGTGTGGGTGGGCCTCTCCTATCAGACTAAGGCTTAAAACTGGAAAAAGTTGAGGTTTCCGGGAGAAGATGAAAGTCTATCCCAAGGATGTAATATAGAAATCCACCAAATTCCCAGTCTGTGGCCGGCCATGCAGATCTGGGTCTGAAGACAGCAACATGAACTTTTCCCTGTGTTCCTGCCTGCCCTACAGGGTTCACACTTGGCAGCCCCTACAACTGTGGGAACCAGTTCCCTAAAATCTCTTTCCATCTATGTATCTATGGTGGAGAGGAACCCTAAATAAACCCGAGGTGCTGGCATATTTGAATAAGGTGACTTCAGACATAGATCAAAACACCATTTCAAATGAAGCTAAGATTTGCATATCTACCTTTCTAAACAAAATCATTGTCAAAGTGCCACTGTTGGAGTAACAACGAAGATGAGTCAGGATTCCTAAAGCAGATAAGGAACTGCTTAGTGCTTCTTAAGAATGTTTAAGCAGCTTGCCTCAGAAAAGACACCTTAATTAGCAGGTTGGGAAATAGAACTGTTGTTGCTGTTAAGTGCTGGTAAGTCGGCTCTGACTCATAGTGACACCTGTACAACAGAATGAAACAAGTCTCACAGTCCTTGCTACACCTGAGCCCATTGTTGCAGCCACTGTGTCAATCCATCTCATTGAGGGTCTTCCCCTTTTTCTCTGACCCTCTACTTGACCAAGCACAATATCCTTGTCCAGGAATTGGTCCCTTCTGACAACGTGACCAAAGTACAAGAGATGAAGTCTGGTCATTCTCATTTCTAAGGATCATTCTGGCTGTACATCCTCCAAGACAGATTTGTTCATTCTTTTAGCAATCCTTGTTATATTCAATACAATGTTAAATGACATGAGAAGCTATAAATAACTTTATAGCCAAGGTAGGTATAAACCCTCTGCCATCCAGTTGATTCTGACTCATAGCAACCTCCGTTGGGTTTCTAAAGCTACAAATCTTTACAGCAGTATGTTACCTTATCCTCCTCCCACAGAGCAGCTGGTAGGTTTGAACTGCCAACCTTCTGGTTAGTAACCAAATGCCTTATCTACTGTACCACCAGAGCACCTTCACACAAATATATAGGTATCTAAACCTTTGTTCTTCATCCTTATTCCCAAAGTAATTGTTCACTTGTAGAGAATTTTCCATAGTATTTCTGCTAGTTTTCTTTGCAAATTTGTAACTAGATAGAAAGGCAGATTGCAACTGTAAAAGTCTTGACTGTTTGTAACGCAACAGATGCAGAGACTCAGGCTTTTGACTTGTGGAAATAAACTTGTTCTCCACCAGTCTGGTGAATTGCCTGGCCTCTGCTCACTCCCTCTCAGCCAGATGGACACTGTTATGTTTCAAAGTCTTCAGATGAGAGTTGGTTCAAACTTTGCTCCTTCTTAACCAATGATCGGTATTTACATTTCAAGGACTTCAACTAGAATCGACCTGGTCTACCATCAGTCACCCCCACAGCAAAATGTTTGCACAGTGTCCTTTAGAAACATTGCCTTGATCAAGTTGTATCAGAAGAAAATGAATTAGTGTCAGTGTAGGAATTGATG
>NW_006921992.1:1326846-1328418 GCF_000298275.1 Orycteropus afer afer | reverse complement strand
GAGTGGGCACCTCCCAGAACATTGTTTTGTGCCACTCCCAACAGAAATACTCCAGGTGGACAACTTCAGCAATCAGGAGCTCCTCAGTTGCTCATAGAAAATCCCACCTTGGAGTTTACAAAGACTTATGGGTAGAAAAGCCACACTAAATAATTTACTGCACCACACCAAGAAAGAAAGTTTCCTTCTATATCTAAGCCATTCCTTGACTTTTTACAATAATGGATTAATACAATATTTATCCTTCTGTAACTGACTTACTTCACTCAGGAGAATGTCCTCCAAGTTCATCTATGTTATGTGGTGTCTTGCATAGTCTACATTATTCTTTAGGGTTGTGTAGTATTCCATTGTGTGTATGTATCATAGTTAGGTTATCAATTCTTCTGTTGATGGGCACCTAGGTTGTTTCCATCTCTTTGCTATTGTAAACAGTGCAGCAATGAACATGGGTGTACACATATCTGTTCTTATCCTGGCTATCACTTCTTTAGGATATAGAATGGAATTGCTTGATCGAATGGTATTTCTCATTCCAGCTTCTTAAGAAATCACCATACTGCTTTCCACAGTGGTTGTATCATTTTACAATCCGACCAGCAGTGTACGAGAGTCCCAGTCTCTCCACATCCTGCCAGCATTTGTTATTTTCTGTCTTATTGAACTTTGCTATTTACCTTTGTTTAGTTTGCCAAATAAAAACTCACTGCTTCCCCTGCAAGACAGGTCACATGCCGCAACCACTTGTAGGATGCTGTGTAAACCCATTTGTGAAATGAAATAATTTCTTCAATAAAAGTTTTGTTTTAATTTCCAGCAAAGTGTCAGTCTAGTGTTTTCAATAAGATACCATCTGTCAATCTAGGAGCTCTGGTGGCAGAGTAGTTGAGTGCTTGACTGCTAACCAAAAGGTTTGTAGTTTGAACCCACCAGCGGCTTCATAGAAGAAAGATGGGGCAGTCTGCAGCGGTAAAGATTACAGCCTTGGAAACCCCATATGGCAGTTATACTCTAGCCTAAAGAGTTGTTATGGGTTGGAATCAACTCAATGGAAATAGGTTTTATCCATCTATGTGTCTGCCTCTCTAAAATGTATTGGTGACAGTGGTTAAAGTACTTGGCTGCTAACAAAAAGGTTGCTGGTTCATACTCACCAGCTGCTCCATAGGAGAACAATGAGGCAGTCTACTTTCATAAAGATTATAACCTTGGAAAACCTATGGGGTGTTCTACTCTGTACTATAGGGTCACTATGAGTCAGATTCAACTCAAAAGCAGTGAGTTTGATTTTGGACTCTTTATGGAAGCAGACTGCTACGTCTTTCTCCCAAGGAGCAGCTAGTAGGTTCAAACCACTGATCTTTTTGATTATTAACAGCCAAGAGCCTAACCACTGCACCACCAGTACTCTTTATGTTTCCGTAAAGATTACAGCCTTGGAAACCTTATGAGGCAGTTCTGCTCTGTCCTCTAGGGGCACTGTGAGTTGGAATTGACTTGATGGCAGTGGGTTTGGTTTTGTGGTTTTTAGTATTAATAAGCAGAGTCCTGGGAGGAGCTCTGGTAGCGTAG
>NW_006921992.1:1293803-1298584 GCF_000298275.1 Orycteropus afer afer | reverse complement strand
ATGTCTTTTGAGCAGCAGGATTCCTGACAGAGAGGGTTGTCCTCAGACATTAACTGGTAGAAGCTGAGAGAACAAAGAAACAGGAAGCAGAACTGCCTCAGCCCAAAAAGAGTCAGACCTTTACCAACTTGGTTCTGGAGTTGGGTTCTGGAGTGGAGCTTCGTGGTCACTGGGCCAGTGGGAGGGGGCCATACCGTTGCCCAAAAGTGAAGGGGAAGGGCTGCCATGCCCAAGAGGTAGAGGAATGGGGCCTGCCAGGTGGAGGAGGTGAGGTCACCACTCAGATGAACTAGGGGACTATAGCCAGCCATTGAGGGAGATCTGCACAGGTGTCAAGTTGACAAGGGGTGGAATTATATAGTTAAGGTTATGTGTCAACTGGGCTGGGCCTGGCTTTGAGTGGCTGGGCAGCTGGTGGTAGTTATTCCTCATGATGAGACTGGCAGTCAGCTCCATGGAGGAATCTGCCATGAGCAGCTGCATTAGGGATGTGGTCTGCTTCTGGTTTATAAGGAAAAGCTTTGGGAACAGTCTCTGAGGTTTTGGGCATGCTTGGATCCTGCATGTAGCCGAGTCTTCACTTAGCAGCCTGCCGTGTTTCTTGCCAATGTTGGGACTGTCTCTGGACTTGAACTACTGGCCTGCCATGTTGGTTGGTAATATTGGGACTGTGCCTTTTCACTTGTTGGCCTTGAGTTCGTCAGCCTTAGCAGCCAACAACTGCCTGAGTGGAGACACCTCCAGCTTCAGTGGGCCGGGAGCAAGAGGTAGAGCTGAAGCCCAAGGTTGAGGGGCTATCCCCCAGCCCCTAGAGCTTGGTGCTTTGAATTCGGACTTCTAGCCTCCTAAACTGTAAGAGAATAAACTCCTGTTTGTTCAAGTCATTTATTTGTGGCATTTTCTTTTAGAGCAGCACTAGAGGTAACCAAAACACTTTAGTCAATAACCAAACGTTTCTTTTCTATTTTCTCTCCAGCGGTTTTCTGGGTTGGGAGGAGTCATTGTTTTTAGGAACTTTTGCCCAACAGAAAACACATACTATCTGAGGACAGAGGAGACATTCATAACTAAGTTGGGAAGCTCAAACTGCTGAGAGAGAAAGACATTTTCCTCTTAAAAACTTAAAAACTCTGGATGAAGAAAGATATCCCAAGATTTTGAAGTCCATAATTCAAAAGACCCTTAAGATAATCAACTTCTGTAGTGATACCACCTCAGAAACCCAAGGAGGGGTCACTGAGTCCCGTTGGACTCAACAACAGTGAATTTTTTTTTTTTCTTAAACAAAACTATGCCCTGAAGTCCTCTTTCAACAAAACAGTTTTGTGTAATTATTCAAGAATGTCTGCCTGGAGCATTGTGTTTTTTTAAAGAACTATCTCTAAGGGATCAAACTGACAACAGTGACTGGAAAGGTTTGCTGAGAAGCTTAGGGCAGTGAGTTTATGTTCAGGGAGGTGGAATCATTTGGGAAAGGATAGTGTGAACGGTTGCACATCTTGAGGAAGGTAACCAATGGCACTGGCTTATACATGGAGGAATTGTTGAATTGGTGTATGTTTTGCTGCGCATATTCTCCGAAAACTGTCAATTCTTTGTAAAGATAAAAGAATTCAGATGATAAAGAACAGGTACCAACTGATAAGAAAAAGATCTCATCTCATGGGGAAAAAAAAGGGACACAGAAGAAGAATGCAAAGAATAAAGCAGAATAATTCCAAGTCATCCCAAAACCAAATGAAAAGTCAGCAGTACGTTCGGGCCTCAGGGAAGTGCAGATTAATGCAAAGTGAGATCCCACTTTCTCAAACTCCCATAAAAGTTAGAAAGAACGATAACACTCATTGCTGGTGGGGATGTGGGGAAAAGGGCATTTGCATGTGACTGATGGGAGCTCTGGTGGCACAGTACCTCAGGTATTTGACTGCTAACCATAAGGCTGGCAGTTCAAACCCACCACTCACTCCTCGGAAGGAAGCTGAGCAATGTACTTCTGTAGTGATACCACCTCGGAAACCCAAGGAGGGGTCGCTATGAGTCAAAATAGACTCCACGGCAGTGAGTTTGGTTTTTCTTTTTCTTTCTTTCTTTTTTTTGATGAGAATGTGGTCTCCAAAAAGCCAACTACACAGGCCATATCCATTTTGGATATGAGTCCTTTATCAGGTATGTGTTTTGCAAATATTTTCTCCCCATCAGTAGCTGTTTTTTGTTCTCCTAATGATGTTTTTCCACAGAGGAGAAGTTTTTCATTTTAGTGACATCCAACATCAAGTTTTCCTTTCATGGATTGTGCTTTCCGAGTTGGAACTAAAAACTCATTGCCAAACCAAGGTCACCTAGATGCCAGATCAGTGTTCACCTGGTTCCTTCTGCAAGTTTTATACATTTAGGACTATGATCCATTTTGAGTTAATTTTTGTGAAAGGTGAAAAGCCTGTATCTAAGTTCTGTTTTTTTTTTTTTTTTTTTACCTTCCTTTATTTGCATATTGTTCTCCAATTGTTCCAGCACCATTTATTGAAAACTCCCCAGTAAAGTGCCCTTCCTCCCTTGTCGAGGAGCAGTGGATTGTGTTTGTGTGGGTCTCTTTCTGAGCTTCCTGGTCTGTTCTATTCATTTCTGTATGGATTCATACAGAGATGAAGAGGAGCTCTGCAGCGTGATGCCTAAGGCATCTGACTGCTAACCAGAAGGCTGGAGGTTCAACCCCACCAGCCACTCTGCCGAAGGAATACTGGGCAATCTACTTCCGTAGTGCTACCACCTCGGAAACCCAAGGAGGCGTCGCTATGAGTCGGGTCTGACTCGATGGCACATAACAACAACATGTATGTATTCTTTTGCCAACACCAGGGTGGCCTGATTATTACAGCTTTATAATAAGTCCTAAGATGGGTAGGCACTGTGGTTGTACACTGCCTAAAGCGTTTGACTGCTAACCAGAATGTTGGTGGTGGT
This sequence comes from Orycteropus afer afer, assembly GCF_000298275.1. Taxonomy (NCBI): domain Eukaryota; kingdom Metazoa; phylum Chordata; class Mammalia; order Tubulidentata; family Orycteropodidae; genus Orycteropus; species Orycteropus afer. The sequence goes on along the minus strand of NW_006921992.1, from coordinate 1,295,623 downwards.
TCACACCCACCATCCACTCTGCAGAAGGAAGGTGGGGCAATCTACTTCTATAAATGTTTACTGCCTTGGAAACCCAATGAGGGTCGCTATGAGTTGAAATCAACTCAATGGCAGTGGGTTTCGTTTTCGTTTTTTTTTTTTTTTTTTAAGATGGGTAGAGTGAATTCTCCAACTTCTTTCTTCTTCAGTATTATGTTGGCTATTCTAGATCTAAAGGAGCTCTGGTAGCATAGTGGATAAGGCATTTGGCTGCTGCCCCGAAGGTCAGTGGTTCAAACCCACCAGGTATTCTGCAGAAGAAGGATGGGGCAATCTACTTCCTAAAGGTTGATTTACAGCCTCAGAAACCCAGTGGGGGTTGTTATGACTTGGATTCAACTCGATGGCAGTGAGTTTGGTTTGGTTTGTTCTAGATCTTGTCACTTTCCCATAAAGCTATAGAATTAGCTTGTCAATACCAACAACCTGGCCACACCTAGTAAAATTAAAAATACAAGGTCCTTCATTCAGCAGTCTCACTCCTAGAAATATATCCCTTAGAAATAAAATAATCAGTACACATGGGCATAGGGAAGGAACTCTGGGGGCGTAGTGCCTACAGCATCTGACTGCTAACCAGAAGGTTGGCGGTTCAACCCCACCAGCCACTCTGCGGAAGGAAGACTAGGCAATCTTTACCACCTTGGAAACCCAATGACGGTCGCTATGAGTTGGAATAGACTCAGTGGCAGTGAGTTTGGTGTTTTGGTTTGGAAGGAGTTCTGGTGGTGTAGTAGTTAAGGCATTTGACTGCTAACCAGAAGGTCAACGGTTTGAACTCATGAGCTGCTCTGTGGAAGAAAGATTGGCCACTCTGCTTCTGTAAAGATTTACAGTGTTGGAAACCCAATGGGGGTCGCTATGAGCCACTAGGGTTGCTATTGACTTGATGGCAGTGAGTTTGGTTTTATGGACATAGGTATAAAAATACTGATTGCGATGTTGGTTTTTCACAGTGGGGGAATGAATTCTGTAAACCAAGTAAAAAGCTGTCGTTGGAGGGGTGGGTGAATAAACTGGTTCATCCACACCCTGGAAGATGACCTAGCCTTAATAAGAGTGAATTAGGACCTTGACAAGGGGGGCAGTGGTGGTTCAGTGGTAGAATTCTCACCTCCCGTGTGGGGGACCCGGGTTCAATTCCCAGCCAATGCACCTCATGCACAGCCCCCACCCGTCTGTCTGTGGAGGCCTGTGTGTTGCTAGGATGCTGAACAGGCTGCTTCAGGACTAAGACTAGGAAGAAAGGCCTGGTAATTTACTGCCAAAAATCAGCCCGTGGAGACCCCATGGATCCCAACAGTCTGATCTGCAGCCCCTCAGGGGGCTGGTGCAGCACCATCCTTTCATTGTACATCGGGTCGCCGGTTGTCAGGGCCCACCTGATGTCAGCTAACAACAACAGGACTAAACAGATGGTCTGAGCAGTTTCCATTAAGTAAATCAAGTAAAAAAAAAAAGGAATGAAGCAAAGAGTATCCAATATGACTTCATATTTTTTTAAAGCAATGGTCCAAACCCTCTAATCTTGGTCTGCATTTTTATGTACGTTTATCTTTATCCAATAAGCAAGGACTACAACCTGTTAGGAAACCCTATAGATTGTTCACTTGAAGGACGACAAATACGACGGGAAGTAAGGGGAAAAGAGAGGGCTCGCCTCCTGCTCCTACGTGGCTGCCGAAAGCCAGCCTCTCTCTAAACCAGCTCTGTCCAATAATACAGAATGGGATCTGCACATGTTAGCTTAACTTCAGAAGCCACATTTTTTTTTTTTTTTT
>NW_006921992.1:1288506-1292880 GCF_000298275.1 Orycteropus afer afer | reverse complement strand
CAGGCTCTAGGGGTTGGGTGAAAGCCCCTCAACCTTGGGCTGATTCAGCTCTGCCTCCTGCTCCCGGACCACTGAAGCTGGAGGCTTTTCTTCACTCAGCTGCTGGCCACTGAGGCTGACAAGCCCAAAGTTAACAAGCAATAAGCCACAGTCCCGATGTTACCAAACTACATGGCAGGCCATTAATTCAAGTCCATTGAAAGTCCCATGGTTGGCAGAACATGGCAGGCTGCTGAACAAGGACACAGCTACATGCAGGGTCCAAGTGTGCTATAAGCTAGACACCATTCCCAAAGCTGCTTTTATATATGGGAAGCAGACCACATCCCTAAAGCAGCTACTCAGCTGCTTCAATAGATTCCACCATGGAGTTAATTACCAATCACATTACAGGGAATAACTACATTCAGCTGTCCAGCCACTCAACCAGACCCAGCCAAGTTGACACAGTAACTTAACTGCCACATAAACAGGTGAAAAAAATTTATTGTGGTAAAAACATACATAATTTGCCAATTCAACAATTTTCACATGGACGGTTCAGTGACACTGGCTCCATTCTTCGGGTGTGTGACCATGGTCACCACCTTTGTCTGAATTGTGTCCCCACCATTAACTTCAACTCAGTGTCCCTAAGCAATGACACCTCTTGCTCCCTCCTCCCACCCCTGGTAACTCTGGTTTTTATGCATTTGTCTCTCTAGAGATTTCATGTACATGAAATCATACAGTATTTGTCCTTTTATGATTGACTTATTTCACTTAACAGAATATTTTCAAGGTTCATCCATATTGTAGCATGAATACCAGAACTTCATTTCTCTTTATGGCTGAGTAATATTCCATTATATGCACATATATTTAGGAGCTCTGGTAGCATAGTGGCTAAGACACTTGCCTGCTAACCAGACGGCTGGTGGTTCAAACCCACCAGCCACTCCTCGGAAGGAAGGTTGGGCAATCCTATTTCCGTAGTGATACTGCCTCAGAAACCCAAGGAGGGGTCGCTATGAGTCGGGTTTGACTCGATGGCACATAACAACAACAACAACATGCACATATATTTACCTATATATGTATATGAGGAAGCGCAGTGGTTAAGGCATTAGGTTGCTAACCTAAAGGTCGGCAGCTGCTCTGCAGGAGAAAGATGAGGCAGCCCACTTTCATAAAGATTACAGTTTTGGAAACCCTATGGGGCAATTCGTTCTGCTGTGCATGGGGTCGCTATGAGTCGGAAGCGACTCGATGGCACCTAACAACAATAACAACAACATAGGGCAATAGGGAGCTCTGGTGGTGTAGTGCCTAAGGCGTTTGACTGCTAACCAGAAGCTGGTGGTTCAAAGACACTAGCCACTCTCCTTGGAAGGAAGACTGGGCAATCTACTTCCGTAGTGTTACTGCCTCAGAAACCCAAGGAGGGGTCACTATGAGTCGGATCTGACTTGACTATGAGTCCGATCTGAGTGGATGGCAGTGAAGTTTTTTTTTTTTTTTTTAATGGGGCAATATTACTCTGTCCTCTAGGGGCGCTGTGAATTGGAATTGACTCAATGACAATGTGTTTTTGGTATATATGAATTACACATATACATATATATATGCGGGTCTATGGTCCCTGAGGGGAGCTCTGGTAGCGTAGTGCCTAAGGCACTTGACTGATAACCAGAAGCTTGGCGGTTCAAACCCACCAGCCACTCCTCAGAAGGAAGATGGGGCAATCTACTTCCGTAGTGATACTGTCTCGGAAACCCAAGGATGAGTCGGTCCAACTCCACGGCACATAACAACAACAACAACAACAACATGGTCCCTGAGTGGCGCAAACAGTTAAGTGCTCAACAAGTAGCTCAAAGGCTGGCAGTTTGAACCTACTCAGAGACACTTTGGAAGACAGGCCTGGCAAAACCTATGGAGTTCTGTTCGGCACACCTGGGGTCATCATGAGTTGGAATCGACTCGTTGACAGCATGGTAGCAAGACAGATACAGAAATTTTAATAATTAATTTAGCCCAATGTATCCAAAATGTTATCATTTCAACATGTAATTAATATTTGTAAAAGCGTTAATGAGATGTTACTTTATTTTTTTTTCCTTTCACTAAGTCGTTGGAATCTGGTGTGTTTTATACTGATAGCTCAATTCAGGCTGGCTACGTTTCAAGCGCTCAATAGACAAGGGCAGCCGGTGACCGCCTCATTGGACGTGTAGTTCTGAAGACAGTCTGTAGGAAGACGTGAGCGCCCCCTAGCGACAGACTCAATTAACTCGGCCCCTCTTGGCAACCGAAGTTCCCGGGTGTTGCACATGGTTGAACTGCTACGCTACTAACTAGAACGATTGGAGGTTTGAATCCACTCCGAGGCGTCTCAGAAGAAAGCCCTGGAGATCTGCTTCCGACAAATCAGCCACCAAAAACCCTGGGGAGCGCAGTTCGATTCTGACGAGGGGTCTCCAGGAGTGGGAGTCAACTCAACCAGTGGCAACCTCCAACCGTTCATTCAGCAAATGTTTACTGACTACCCCAGGGAGGTGCTGCACCCATGCGTCTGAGAACCACTAAGGCTGTCTAGTGGAGAGAAGTCAGGCTTCTGCGTCCTGCGGTCCACACTGACTGACTGTGTCCTTGAGTCTCTGTCTTGGAACCTGGGCTTCAGACCTTCCTTGTAGGATTATTGGGGGGAACTCGATGTGATCAGTAATGTGAAGTACCCGGCACACAAACCAGAAAACCAAACTAACTGCAGTCAGTTCCAACTCATCGTGACCCCCATGTGTTACAGAGTACAACTGCTGCACGGAGTTTTCTTTCTTTCCGAATATTTTATTCTAGTTTTGGTGAAAGTGTACACAGCAGAAGAGGTTGCCATTCAACAATTGGGACACATACAGTCAGTGACACTGCTTACGTTGTTCACACTGTGACGACATTCTCATTCTTTCCATTCTGGTTGTAATCTTTATGGAAGCAGATTGCCAGGCTTCATTGTCATGGTAACACTAGATGGGCTGAAACGGCCAATCTTTATGTTAGTAGTTGAACAAAACTGCTTGTATCACCTAGGGACCTCGCCTGGCACACAGTAGGTGCTTAATAATGTTAACTGAATTAACGACAGGCTCAGGGTTTAGGGGGCAGGGAATGAAGTTGGAAGTGAGCCCCAGCCAGTAGCTGGGAAGATGGACAGACGGTGGGGACAGAGAGACCGGGCAGATCCTGGACAGCTGGGTACAGACAACAGGGCTGGGATAGGGGCAGTGTCCTTCCTCTCCCCGGTAGGAGTAACTCACATGTGACCTAGTGGTCACGATGGTTACAGAACACACCGGGGGCCCCTCCTTGCCCAAACAGTCCCTGTGGACCCCCAGTGCTCGTGAAGCAGCCAGGGGATCCTCCAGCCTCGCCCCCTCCCCCCTCTCTCCCTTTGTTCCTTGTGCTCCAGCCCCCAGGGCCTCAACGCCCCCTGCTCCCTCCCACACAGCCCTTTGCACATGCTGCTCCCATACTGGGATGCCCTCCTCTCCTATTGGCTCAGCTGAGCGCTTCCTCATCTGGCCAAGCTCAGAGCAAGTGTGCCCCCTGAGAGAAGCCTTCCCTGAGCCGCCTGGCGGCTCTATGGCACCAGGGGCCTCTCTTCTGTGACGCTGACCTTCACTCCAGTGTAAGCTCCAGGGCTCTCTGCTTTGCTTGCTGCGGTGTCCCTCCAGCACCTAGAACTGTCCTGGTATACAGTTGGCGCTCAACACATGTTGGTTAAGTAAATGTCCCCTAGACTATAACATAAGGAGCTCTTGTGGCACAGTGCCTAAGGCATTTGAAGGTGGGTGGTTTAAACCTACCAGCCACTCCACGGAAGGAAGATGGGACATCTACTTCCGTGAAAGTGTATCACCGTGGAAACCCAATGGGGGTTGCGATGAGTCAGATCTACACAACGGCAGTGGGTCTGGTTCGGTTTCAGACTATCATATAGGAGCTCTGGTGGCATAGTGGTTAAGGCATTTGGCTGCTCACCAAGAAATCAGTGCTTCAAACCCACTAGCCACTCTGGAGAAGAAAGATGAGGGAGTCTGCTTTCATAAAGATTTACAGCCTTGAAAACCCAACGGGGTCACTATGAGTCAGAATTTGCTCCGTGGCAATAAAAGACTGATACATGCAACAACGTAATAAGCCTAGTGTTATGGTTATAAAGATATGTTGAGGATATGTTGAAAAAGGTATTTTGAAGTCCTAACCCTTTGGTACCTGTAAATGGGACATTGTTTGGGGAAATAAGGTGTTTCCTTGACGATGGCATCGCTTGTCGGGTTCACACGAGGTCATACTGAAATAGGATGAGTCCTAATCCCATGTTGTTGTTGTTAT
>NW_006921992.1:1284785-1285336 GCF_000298275.1 Orycteropus afer afer | reverse complement strand
GCTCCCCCTCACTGGCCCTCGCCTTCACCAACGTGACTTCCTCCTCCAGCAGTTGATCCCTCCTGACGACGAGTCCGAAGCAAGCACATAGGATGGCGCTCTGTTAGGACGCATTGTGTTTCCACTGGCCGGTTTTCAGAGTAGATTTCCAGGCCTTTCTTGCTAGTCTGTCTCAGTCTGGAAGCCCTCTGAAACCTGTCCACCACGGGGGACCTTGCTGACGAAGTGCTGGTGGCACAGCCTCCATCCTCACAGCAATAGGCAAGCCACCCAGAGGTGGACAAACTGACAGTAAACTGACAAAGGGACTTTTTACAAAGGGGGAGGGGCAGGAGACGGCAACTACAGAACAATACAGATATTAGTTGCTAATATCTGTCCCCGGGCCACCCTGGTCTAGGAGGGCTAGTTGCTAATATTTGTGTTTACTTCTACATAGAAAAAGAATGTATTTGTGTGTATCAGAGATGGGCAGGATTCTCTCACCTTCTCCTGCCCAGGCAAGACAGCGGTAGAGGTATGGGGGTCCAGGAACGTGGGGGAGGTCTCGG
>NW_006921992.1:1277134-1283535 GCF_000298275.1 Orycteropus afer afer | reverse complement strand
TGATGAGCTTCTGAAAGGTCACAGCCTTGCCCTTCCCGTCCGAGCAGCAGACCACCCTGACACACGTGGGGTCACCATGCGTCAGCACTGACAGTGAGCGGCCTTGTTTTGTGTTTGGGGGCGTGGGGGTTGGGCATTGGTGAGTCAGTGGTGGAATTCTCAGGTGTCATGTGGGAAACTTGGGTTCAATTCCCAGCCAATGCACTTCATGGGCAGCCCCCACCCCCGTCGGTCAGGGCAGGCTCACGTGTTCCTAGGATGCTGAACAGTCGTCAGCGGAGCTTCCAGACTAAGACGGACTAGGAAGAAAGACCTGGAGACCTATTTCCAAAGATCAGCCAGTGAAAACCCTGTGGATCACAATGGTCCAATCCCCAACCCATCCCGTGGGTGGTGCAGGCCAGGCTGCATTTTATTCCGTGGTGATGGGGTCACCATGAGTCAGGGGCCAGCATAATGACAGCTAACAACAGGGGCGATGGGGGGACACTGTGGACAGTGTGACAGTGACAGGTGACAACAGGAGATAACATGACAGTGACAGGTGACAATAGAAGCTAGGGCAATAAAGACACTGCATGACAGCAACAGGTGACAACGTGGAGATAGTGTGACAGTAACAGTTGATAATGTAACAGGAACTGGGAGGGATTGGAAGACAGTGTGACAACAACAGGTGACATTGTAACAAAAGCTAAGGACTGGTGTAAGAAGGGTAGAAACTTGTCATGGTGACAAAGAACAACAGGGCAGTGTATGAATTTGACAGGTGACAGCAAGAAGACAGTAAGATGACAACAAACAGACAGTCTGTGACATTGTCAGGCAACGATTGAGAGATGGTGTGACAGAGAGAGTGCCTGGTGACAAGGTGACAAAGCAGAAAGGACCTATGCCATCTTTTCTGGTCATGGGGTGACTCAACACTCTCTCCTACACCTGGAATCCCCTTTTTATGAGGCAGATCCAAGTCTCCCCATTTTCCCAGGCCCACTTGCAGTGAAGTGAGACACGCTCCACCAACCAGACACTTCTGCCTAGATTTTGACTGACACTGTTTTGAAAGAAGACCCCATTTTGCTGAGGACGGCCCTGGTGTCCAGCAGCCAGGACCTGAGCCTGAGGTGTGAGGATGGTGGCTGAGTCTCCCAGGGCTGCTACATACAACCACACACCACAAACTAGGGGGCTTATAAGAACAGAACTATACTGCCTCACTGTTCTGGGGGGTGTCAGCAGGGCCATGCTCCCTCAGAATCAGGCCTTAGGGGCCCACCCTTCCTCGTCTCTCCCAGCTCCTGGCAGCTCCAGGTGGTCCCTGGTTCATGGCTGTACCAGCATCCCTGCATCTCTGCCTCTGCTGTCCCGTGACCATCTGTCTGTGTTCTGTGCATCTCTCCTCTCTGATAAGGACATCCCTTGGGTGGAATTAGGATCCACCCTACTAGGATATGATCTCTGGTTAGCTAATTACAAGAGACCCCACTTCCATGCAGAGTCAAGCTCATAGTTGCTGGGGGCTAAGACTTCAGTGTATGTTTGGGGAGACACAAGTCAATCAGTTACAGGGGGTGTCTTTGTGGGACCAGATCTGTGGGTACTTGGGGTTATCTTTCTAGCTACATAGCCTCCAAGTTTGCTTCTCTTGCCTTGTGGGGCATCTGCGTGCCACCAAGTGTCCCTTCTGCTGAGACTGGGCCATGCTGATCCCTGTCACTCACGGTTTAAGGATCCTGAGTGATGCTTTCAGTGACGGTATAATAGTTAACAGTGACAATGTCACAGCAACAAGGCATAAAGGTGACAAGGTGAATGTCACAGGCAATGAGGTAACCGGATAACAACAAAACATCACTGTGTGACAGGTGACAATGAAGAGGAGGGTGCGTGACAGCCATGGGTGATGGTGACAAGTGACCATGCATAGGAATGATGGTGCAGTGTTGATGTGGAGACTGCGTGACATGCTCTGTGGCGGCCCTGTGACGCTGGAGGGGAGGCTGAGAACCGAAATGTCCCCTCGTAACAATGTGGCTGAATGGGATGACACACTGTCAGCATGACCACATCAGTAACGGACAGCCACATGGGAAGCCATGGCGGTAGCAGCACTGGAATGCAGACCCCAGATGATGCGGTCAGGTTAGTGTGATGGCATCAGGGGTGCAGTGACAATAAGGAGTGGCCACTCTGCTGTCATTGAGAACTTCTGGCATCAGGGACTTCTGACAGCTCCCACCTCTTTTATCTTTTACTTTTCCTATGCCAATGCAACACTTGTGTCTGTGTGTTGGTGAACACATACACAACAAAACACAGACCAGGTCACCAACTTCTACCCGGACAGTTCAGAGAAATTACTGACACTCTTCAAGTTGGGCCACCTTTCTCAACAACTGTTCCCAAACGATTTCGGTGCCAACACAAACACATTGCCTCCTCAGTTTCTCAAATATCCTTTCAAGTTGCTGTTGTCAGGTTGATCCCATAGAGATAATTCTTTGAAAGACTGTAATGCTTAGTGCAGACAGTCTTTTCTAATTGCACAAAACTACGGTTTGGTTCAAGGAGCCCTGGTGGTGCAGTGGTTAAAGTGCTTGGCTGCTGGGAGACTGGTGGTTTGAACCTACTGGCTGCTCTGTGGGAGGAAGATATGGCAGCATGGTCCCGCAAAGGTTAGGCCTTGGAAACCATCTGGCCGTCTATAGGGCTGCTACGAGTTGCAATGGCAAAGGGTGTTATTTGGTTCAAAGACTACTTCAGGGGAGACTTTTGGTTCAGGGTTTAAACACGATCTCGGGACAATAGTTTCGAGGGCCATCACCCAGCCTCAGTGGCTCCAGAAAGTCTGGATTCCATGAGAATTTGAAATTCTGTTCTGTATTTCCCCTTTTCTCATCAAAGATTCTTCAATAGAATCTTTGATCAAAATGTTCAGTAATGACAGCTGGGCACCATCCATTTCTCATCTCATGGCAAAGGAGGCAGGGGTTCATGGAAGCAATTAGACATACGTTCCATTTCCTCCATCTACTCTTCATCTTCCTTCTTCAACGTCACCTCCTCTATCTTGCCCCATCCCACTGATGGCCTCCCCCTGGCATTTAGGGAGAACATGTATGGCGGCTTCTAGCACTGCACCACCACCTGACGCACCTCTCCTTCAGGAAAGCCCTCCTCCTGCTTTGGCATTGCAGCCGCAGTCATGCTGGGTCTTTGCTGTGGGACCATCTCTCCGCACCTTCCGTACACACACCGGGCTGCCTGTGGGGCCCTCTGGTACTCAGTGCCAACATGAGATGCACTTGTGGGCTGATGACCTGGCCAGGGTGGACCTGGGCATGGTCTAGGGGGTGGAAGAGATGATAGGCAAATTGGCCTGGGAGCCTGGAAAGAGTGACAATGATATCCCATGAAGCTGGCCCATCCATGACAGCCCCTGGACCCCTCACTTGAGCCCCACCTTTAACACTCCTGAGCCCACTTTGCTCTAGGCTTCCTTCCCCTGCTTATCCCCCCACTTCCCAACCCTCCTGACCTTTTTCATGGACCCAGGAGCCCCCTTCCCTTGGCTGGAATGCCCTGCTCTCTCCCTCTGGTCTTTCCCGAAGGTCTCCCTTTGCCTCACATCCCTCCCCCCCCGGGGGGCCTTGAAACCGCCAGTCCCAGCCCCCCCAGTGCAGCCTCCGGAACAACTCCCCTTCCTGGGAGCCTGCTTATGGCTCCCATCAGTGGTCAGGGAGCATGCTGTGGGCTCCTGGTTGCTTCCAGCCTCTGCCTAACCCTCCAGCCCTCCGCTCTACCTCTTCCTCTTCTCCCTGCCCCCAAAGCTAAGAAAAAAAAAAAAAAAACAACTATCCCAAACCCTGTTGCCATGGAGTTGATTCGTTCTCATGCACTCCCATGTGTTACGGAATAAACTACTACCTACAGTTTTCTCGGCTGTGATCGTCACAGACGCAGATGACCAGGCATTTCTTCTGCAGCATTGCTGGGTGCGTAACCCACCAGTCTTTAAGCGAGCAGTCGAGCGCAAACCCCCCAGGGACCTTCCCGAAGCCCCAGCCTCCTCATTTCCAGCATCTTTCTGTGCTTGTGTTATTTCCTCTGCCTGCCCATCCCTCCTCTTTTCTGATTTGTTCCCTTCCAATGAGGTTTCAGGAGCCCTGGTGGCTCAGTGGTTAAGTGCTTGGCTGCTAACTGAAAGGTGGGTGGTTCAAACCCACCAGCTGCTCTGCGGGAGGAAGATGTGACAGTCTGCTTCTGTGACGATCACAGCCTTGGAAACCCTAGGGGGCAGTTCTATTCTGTCCTGAAACACAGGTTGCTATGAGTCAAAATTGACTCAGTGACGGTGGGTTTGGGTTTTTTGGTGCTGAGACTTCCTGAGTGCCTAGGGGATGCACACGGTGGATACACTCGGCTGGTCACTGAGAAGTTGGAGGTTGGAGCGCACTCAGAGACACCTTGGAAGAAAGGCCTGGAAGTCTGCTTCTGAAATGTCACAGCCATTGAAGACCCCATGCAGCACAGTTTTACTCTGACACACATACATGCAGTTGGAGTTGGAATCGACTCAATGACAAATGGTAAACTAGTACTGAATATTCTAGATCCGTCCCCCAAAGCGCTCCTTCTCTTCCCTGCTCCTGGGGTTGTTACCTCTGGCCTGGCCTGGGAGTATCCAGCTTTGTCTCCCAGGCTAACCTCTCCAGAGCTGGGGTACTGCTGGGCGGAGGCTCAGGGAAATCTCTCTGGGGAGGGCTTCTTTCTCCCTCACCCCCTAGCACACCCCACAGTGCTGCTCTGCAGAGACCACCTGCCTCCCCTAAAAGATGGAGATAGGCCTGGAGACCAACGGGGACCAGTCTGGGAAGGATTGCATTCCCAGGCAGACTTGGGCTCGAATCCTAGCTCCACCACTTACAAGCACTGTGATGTTAGATGAGCTCAGTGACTTCCACGTGCCTCAATTCACTCACCCTTAAAATGGGGATTGTACGAGTATTTTCCTCAAAGGGTTGTCTGGGGATTGAATGACATAATGTGTGTGAAACCCTTATCTTAACACCAAGCCTGGCACACTGTAAGCACCCAATAAATATTAGATCTAATTGTTATTTATTTATTCCTTACATTATAGAAATGCTACAATGGAAACATGATCAGTACAATCAGCTTTCAATAGGGAATTCAATACAGTAAACTAACAATTTGGGGTTGACAAGGGGCTTTTTGAACTGGGTTTTGCTGTATGCATAGGAGTTTGCTGGGTGGAGTAACAGCTTCAGGACCAATAAACATTTTCTGACAGATCCCTATGTTCAGGGTCACCTGGGGTATCTGTTCCCAAAGGTGGGTGAGTGGTAGGGGAGTCTAGAAATCTTGCTTGAGGTGTAGACCCCAGACAGGGTGGTGGAATTTTGAAGTCCAAACCCTTTGACAGGTGGAGAAACTAAGGCCCAGAGAGATTTAAAAGCCTAAGGCACTGGACTGCTAACCAGAGGGCTGGTGGTTCAAACCCACCAGCAACTCCTCGGAAGGAAGATGGGGCAATCTACTTCCCTAGTGATACTGCCTTGGCAACCCAAGGAGGGGTCGCTATGAGTCGGGTCCGACAGCACATAACAACAACAACAACATACTTTTTGGATTCTCGCACTTTTCATTCTAAAAATCAGATAAAAAACGTGGACCTTCTCCCCAGGAAATGCATCTTTGCCCAAAGTTAGTATCTGTTTTTCTTTGTTGTTGTTGTTATTGAAAATATATACATCAAAACATACACCAATTCAACAATTTCTCCATTCACAATTCAGTGACCTTGATGACATTCTTCAAGTTGTGTAACCATTCTCACCCTTCTTTTCCCGATTGTTCCTCTGCCATTCACATAAACTCACTGCGCCCCCCGCCCCCCAAGCTTCCTACCTAACCTTTGGAGTGGCTGTGGTCAATGGATCCCAAAGAGAGAGTTCTTCAAAGCAGCACGATGTTCAAGTTTGCGCAGTTTTGCCTACATATTTAGGGGCCTCTGGATTAAAAACCTCAGTCTGGTTAAAATCCAGGCTCCAGGCACCAGGTGAGTTTCCAGCCTCACCCTCGGAATTCTCCTTGCCCGAGGGAAAGGCTGTCGTGTGGCCGTGGGAGGGCCTCCCAGGTGAGGCCAAGCCGCCTCAAATCCGAGCCCCACCCCAGGGCCACCTCCAGCTCAACTTCTCCCCGAAATCCCGGGCCCCTGCAGCCCCGTTCCATGCGCCCCTCAAGCCCCCGCCTCAGTCCCCGCGCTGGCTCGGCGCCCGCCTCCATTCCTCCAGCCCCTTGGAGTCGTGCCTGGAGCCCCAGGCCCTCCCCTAGCTCCAGCCCCTCCCTCGGCCCCGAGCCCCCCGCCTCCGTCCCGA
>NW_006921992.1:1272390-1276824 GCF_000298275.1 Orycteropus afer afer | reverse complement strand
CCTTTGTTTGCAGCCGCAGTCCCCCGCCCAGCCCCCTCCCCTTTCCGCGCCTGAGTGGGGTGCGGTGTCCCAGCGTCCGGCGCCGGGCTCGGCCAGGGCGCGGGACGGTGGGGCGCACACCGGTCCCGGACCCGCAGGTGAGGGCGGAGCCGAGTACAGTCGGGCCCCCGGGGCCTGCGCCCTCGTTCTGCCTCTCAGAAAGCGCGGCCCGCGGGCCCTGGGCCGCCCCTCCCCGTCGGCCGAGCCCCGAAGCTCGTTCCCCGCCCGCACTGCGCGCTCCACCCGCTTTCATTCATTCGACGCATTCCGGGGCGCAGCTGGCGGAGGCAGGGAGGGGAGCCAGGAGGGCTGACCGGGGACCCCCAAGGCGGGAATGGGAAAGGAGGTTCAGCGGGCCCAGAGGCTGCCTGGGGGAGGCGCCCTCGGAGAGGGGACCTGCTTAGACATCTCTCAGGCAAGAATGGGACGCACCTTCCCAGCCGGTCCCAACCTCTTCCCACTCGCCGGCAGGGTCTCCCCCTTCTCCCGGTCAGTCCCTCTTGCTCTCGCAAGTTTCCCATCAAAGCCCAACTTTGCAGGCCACTTGGTGTGGCTTCTCTGCCCCCCAAGTGTTCTGCTTCCCCCAGCAAGCCTTTGCCTGGGTCATGGCCTCCACCTGGGGTGGCCCTGCCCCAACTCCTCCCTCCCACCCTTGTTGGCCCAGGAGAAACGCCATCTACCCCCTGAGAGAAGGAGGAGCTACCGGGATCCTCATCCCTCCCTCCTTGCTGCCTGGGCTTCAAAAAAAATTTGTCATCTAGCCCTAGTCCTTGTGATGTGTGGGGACCCTGTGTGTTACAGACCTGACCTGAGCACCAGAGGGTCATTGTGGCTATAACCTTAAGCAGACTGCCAGGCCCTTCTTCCACAGCACTACTGGCTGGATTCCAAACTCCAACCTTCAGGTTGGTAGTGGGGTGCAAACTTTGTTCCACTCAAGGACCTCAGCTTCTACTCAGCGCCTGATTCTTGATTTGCTTATCTGTGAAGTGGGTGGATAGATGCCCTCTGGGTTGGGAAGCTCCCACTCCTCCCTGGTGATGCTGCCCCTGCCCAGCATGTCCTCAGTGTCCCATAGACTCGCCACCAACCCCCAATCCTTCCCTCCTCTCATATCAGAGAAATAACCCCCTTCCCCAGATGGAATTCTGGGAGCCTCCTCTCCACCTCCCTCCCACTTCCTGTCCAATCAGCCTCCACTGCCTGCTGACTCCAAGCTCCTCATTATCCCTAGAATCCCTCCCTTGCTCTCCCCTCCCTCTCTCTTCTGGATGCCTGCCTTAGCCACCTCACCTGCTTGCCTCCCATTGGGCCCCTAGAGCCCTTCTCTACTCCACCTAACACCTGTTTCTGACCTTGTTCCTCTCACTTAAAGCCCCTCAGGGGCTCTCCATCCTCTTGAGATAAGCTCCGTTACACAGTTGGTCACAAACTCCTACAACCTGGCCCCACCTCACCCTCTCAACCCTCCACTCAATCCTGCTTGGTTCTGCTTTTTCTCTCCCCGCTCTGTCCCAGCATCTTGTCCTGGCTAACTCCATCTTTGAGACATCACACCTCCACCAGGAAGCCTTCTTGGATTGTTCAGCTCTCCCAGGTCCGGGTCGATGCTTCCCTAGGCTGCCCCAGACCCTGCACTTCCCCGCCCCCAGCAATCATCCTCCTGCTTCTGGTTCTGCCCTGTGGCCAGGGGTTTTCTGAGAGCTGGGTTTGCCTGGGGCTGACTTCCACGTCCTCTCTGCAGTCTCCAAGGACACATCATGGCTCCGGAGAGGCTGTGCTTGGCAAGAAGAGAGACAAGCACCCTCACCATGGCTTGGGGTTCCCTGGCTCAGTTCCTGTTGGCCTGGATGGCACTGTCATGTGTGGCGGGTGGCCAGGGCCGCTGGGACGGGGCTGCGGGGCCTCTAAATCCAGGACGGGTGCGAAGGCGAGGTGGCCCAGGTGTCTTGCAGGGGTGCGTGGTTCCCTGGGAGAATCCCCCGGGAGGTGGACTGGGCTGGGCTGTGCTGGGGGAGGGACACCCACTGGACACGCACCGGTCAGGTCTCACCAGCCCACGTGCTCTCCCGAAGGCCAAATGTGTGTGGCTCTCGCTTCCACTCCTACTGCTGTCCTGGCTGGAGGACGCTACCTGCTGGGAACCAGTGTGTCGTCCGTGAGTGCCCTGGAGGTGGGGATGTGGGGAGGGGGTGCTGGGTGCTCTCTTACCTGCTGGCAAATCCAGCTCTTTTTCTTTTTTTAAATAGACTTTTTATTGTTTTTTTCTTTTGGATAGAGCAGTTTTGGATTAATTGAAAAATTGTGCAGAAATTCTAGAACATTCCCATGCACCCCTTCCCCCCGCACATCGCTCCTCCTGTTGTTGGCTGCCATCGAGTTGGCCCTGCCCCTGTGCACAACAGAAGGAAATGCTGCCTGGTTCTGTGCCATCCCCATGACTAGTGAACCATAGAGATTTCATTGGCTGATTTTTGGAAGCCAATCACCAGGCCTTTCTTCCTGGTCTGTCTGAGTCTGGATGCTCTGCTCAGCAGCCAGAAGCACAAAAGCCTCCAGTGATGGGTGAGTGGTGGCTATGTATGAAATACACTGGCTAGGAATCAAACTTGGATCTCCCACCCACATGGAAGGCGAGAATTCCACCACTGAACTTCTTGCTTCTCCTACCAGTCCAGTTGTGGAGTGGACGTAGTTGGGGGCAAGGGGTTGCTGAACTGCAGGAATGGCCCCTGCCTGTGCCCTAGGCTCCCATGCCACCATGCCACGTTTGTTTCCTTTGCCTGACAATGTTCCCATCTCTCTCAAATCTGACTCCGCTCCCCGGAGGCCACTGTTCCCTGCCAGTGAGCCAGCATCTCTAGCTCCTGTCCCTGGGCCTCTCCTGTGCTGGTCCCAGGATGCTCTCTCCCAATGACTCTAACAGAAACCCAGAGCCACAGCCTGGGTCAGACCATCTGCCCAGCCCAGAGCAAGAGTTAGGGGACAGCCCACATGAAATGGTGCTGTGTGCAGAGCAGGGGATGGCCCTGGAGCTGCAGGCCGGTCAGCTGGGCACCAGTGGGGCTGGGGTGGTGCAGGATCCAGGGGCCTGGCCCTGACCATTGCCCGTCCTGCCCATTCCAGCTGTCTGCCGCCACCCCTGTGGTGAGGGCTTCTGTTCCCGGCCCAACCTGTGCACCTGTTTGGATGGAACGCTGGCCCCTAGCTGCGGGGTGAGCCCAAGTGAGTGGGCTGTGGCTACCCCCAGGGTGGGGAAGAGAAGGTTCCAGGCTTCCACATGCCACTAACCAGGCTGGTTCCCGGTTGCCACCTGACCCTATGTCCTTGTCCCCAGGGACAGGGTGCGGCGTGAGCTGCCTGAATGGGGGCAGCTGCAGAGGGGAGACCTGCCTGTGCCAGAGGGGCTATATGGGCACCGTGTGTGGGCAGCGTGAGTACCCCAGGAGGTCCCCACCCCATCCACGCATGCACCTTCCCACTGCCCATGGGGGCTCTTCCAGGACTGAGGGTCAAGGGGGCACCCTCCTCGCCTCAGTATTGTTGGGACTGGGCCAGGTCACAGAAATGCCTGCTCCTGCCTCATTTCCCTATGCTGCTTGGGGACCTCATGCCCACTCCCTACTTCCTCCACAGCCATCTGTGATCGCGGCTGTCACAACGGGGGCCGATGTGTGGGGCCCAACCTCTGCGCCTGTGTGTATGGCTTCATGGGGCCGCAGTGTGAGAGAGGTACTAAGTAGGGGAAGGGAGGGTGGGAAGGTGTAAAGAGGACGGGGAGGAGCCAAGACAGAGCCAGGCCCTGAAGGGTCTAGCTGGCCTCCTTCCTGCCCCCCCACATGTCTCCTTCTTTTGCTCACCCTGTCTCAGTGTGTCCCCCGGAAATATGTGCTGGAACCCTCACCCCTATACCTGAAGGAAAGAGCCCTGGCAGCACAATGTTAAGCCCTCAGCTACCAGCCAAAAGGTTGGCAGTTCAAACCTACCAGCTGCTCCTCGGGAGACAGGCTCGGCCATCTGCTCCTGTAAAGATTGTTAGGTGCTATCGCGTCGGCTCTGACTCATAGTGACCCTGTGTTCAACAGAACAAAACAGCACCTGGTCCTTCGCCAGCCTCACAATCCTTGCTATGCTTGAGCCCATCATTTAGTCACTGTGTCAATCATCTCCTTGAGGGCCTTCCCCATTTTCGTTGACCCTCCACTTTACCAAGCATGATAACTTTCTCCAGAGAATGGTCCTTTCTGACAGCAGGACCAATGTAGGTGAGATGAAGTCTGGCCTTCTCACTTCCAGGGAGCATTCCGGCTGCACTTCCTCCAGGACAGATTTGTTAGTTCTTCTGGCAGTCCATGGTACTTTCAGCATTCTTTGCCAGCACCATGATTCAAAGCC
>NW_006921992.1:1261581-1267345 GCF_000298275.1 Orycteropus afer afer | reverse complement strand
TGGCTGAGATGATGGGCTCAAGTATAGCAGGGATTGTGGGGCTGGCGCGGGATCAGGCAGTGTTTCGTTCTGCTGTGCATGGGGTCGCTATGGGTCGGAAACGACTCGACGGCACTTAACAACAACAACAACAACAACATAGCGCTCCCATAGGACAGAGGAGACCTGCCCCATAGAGTTTCTAAGGCTGTTATCTTTATGGAAGCCGACTGCTACATCTTTCTCTCATGGAGTGGCTCATTGGTTCAAACCACTGACCTTTTTTTGGTTAGCAACTGCGTGCTTAACCACTGTGTCACCAGGACTCCTGCCCCATCCTTAGGGACTGATAACAGGGCAATGAGAGGGGCTGAGGGGCAAAAAGAGAAGGAGTCCAGAAATGGAGCCATAGGAGGCTAAAGAGAAAGAAGGGGACCAGTCGTGTTGGGAAAGCCCAGGTGGCCAGGGCTTGGCATCCCCTGGGGGTGCCCCAAGGCCCAGGGGCCCAAGAAGACAAAGAGGTGGGGCTCTGGAACTGACCTGGGGGTGGGCATTGTGGGGGCACGGGTGTATCTGTGGCTGAGGCTGGGTTGGAGAGGGTGTAGGGATGAACTGGAAGCTGGAGGGTCGGGGGGGTCACCTGAGATCCAAGGTGGGCTTTTGGAAATGTCCTTTGACAAGTAAAAGGAATTGGAATTTCAGCCGACCGAGGCGGAACGTGCTAGGGGGGCTGAGGGAGAAGTGCAGGTCAGTGGGGAGGGGTGAGAGAGGAGGCCTGGGGTTGTTGTGGATGGTGAAGGCCCCAGGAGAGAGGCCAGGCCAGCTGTCCAGGGTCCCAGGTATGGGGGAATTAGGTGGCGTCCTGGGGATGTCGGGACCATCAGGAGTCTGTCTGAAACCCCTCCTCTATCCACATCCTGAACGGGCTGGGGGTTGCCTTCCTTTCTTCTGGGAGGGGTTTCCCTTGGTCGAGTTCCAGCCCCGTTATTGGAAACAGCTGGTGAATGGAGACAGGAAGTCATATCTGGGCCTCTGTGCACAGTGGTGGGAGGG
Source organism: Orycteropus afer afer (assembly GCF_000298275.1). NCBI lineage: Eukaryota > Metazoa > Chordata > Mammalia > Tubulidentata > Orycteropodidae > Orycteropus > Orycteropus afer. The sequence goes on along the minus strand of NW_006921992.1, from coordinate 1,266,313 downwards.
GGCAGGGCGCAGCATGGCCATCTTTGGCCCATATGGAGGTTAGGGATGTGGTGTTCTGAGCCCAGAGCATTTGGGCACATACTGGGTCTCTCCCAAAATGTGGAGATTTGGTAGGGTCAGCTGTGTGGTCTGGGATGTGGCAAGCTCTCCAGCTGGATGTCCATGGGTTCCTTCCCAGGCCCAAAAGGAGAGGTGAGTCTGGGGAGCTTCTACATACCCTGAGCTTTTGGGGCTGGTATTCCTGCTCGCCCTTGGAGGTTGTTTGGAGAATGCTTTGGAGAGAAAAGGGTTTTGTAGGGTGAATAGGAGTTTGTTGGAAAAGAGGAGGAAAGGCATTTTAAGCAGGGGCACAGCTTGAGGGAAGGCTTGTCAGGAAGAAGTCTGGTATGTTTGGCACAGGGAGGTTGGGAGGGAGGCAGGGGAGGTATAGGGCTGCAGAGGGCTGTGGGGCCAGGGAGGCCACAGACCTCACACCTCACACAGCAACTCACACCCACTCTGCCCCGCAGACTACCGGACAGGGCCCTGCTTTGGCCACGTGGGTCCTGAGGGGTGTCAACACCAGCTGACTGGCCTTGTCTGCACCAAGTCGCTCTGCTGTGCCACTGTGGGCCATGCCTGGGGCCTCCCATGTGTGCTCTGTCCTCCTCAGCCACACCCCTGCCGCCGTGGCTTCATCCCCAATGTCCGAACAGGGGCCTGCCAAGGTGAGTGGTGGGGTCAGGGAGTGGGGATTGTGGCCCTGGGGTGCCAGGGCTGAGTGGGAGTCCTGGGCAGCCTTGGTTCCTCCCTCTGACAGGTCTCTCACTCCCTTGATGGGCTTCGCCCCTGTAGATGTGGATGAATGCCAGGCTGTCCCAGGCCTGTGCCAGGGGGGCAGCTGCATCAACACAGTGGGCTCTTTCGAGTGCCGCTGCCTGGCAGGACACCGGCTCAGTGAGGGCAGTGCCAAGTGTGAAGGTGGGTGATGGGGAGGGGGATGGCCTCTGTGTCCCGGACGGCTCGGGCGTGCCTATAGGAGGAGGAAGGGCAGAGCCGCAGAGGGCCCAGGCCTGACTGGGTGTTGTGCCTCAGATGTGGACGAGTGTCTCAGTGTGCCGGGTCTCTGCTCTGGAGGCATCTGTGCCAACACCATTGGGAGCTTCGTGTGCACCTGTCCCCATGGCTTTGTCAACAGCCTGGATGGCACCCGCTGCCTGGGTGAGCTGGGGCCAGGGCAGAGGGGGCTGGCAGGGTAGGAGACCAATAGGAGACAAGCCCCTCCATTGTTTCTCTCCACAACGGATATGCTCAGACCCTTCTAACCCTGTGATTTTCTAGACCCCAGTCTCCATTGCCTCTGCATTTATGTTCTCACAGAGTCCCATCTCTGAACCTCCCCTGGCCTTCCAGCTCCATGCCCTTTAGCTTTCTCATCCCATCAGCCTCTGGTTCTACCTTAATGTGCCTCTCAGCCTCTATGCCCCTCTGGCCCTCTAGCTGTCATCTCTATGCCCTTCTGACCCTCTAGCCTCCATCTCTGTGCCTCTCAGCCTCTCTGGTCCTCTGCCTCTATGCTCCCTCTTCTTACCCCCAAAGACTATCGAAGAGTAAGGACTTCTTCCCTCCCTCAAGTTTTGAGATTGGGAATCTGAGACCCAGAGAAGGGAGGAAATTTTCTTGAGCCAACTCAACCAGTCTGGGGCAGGTGGATACTCATACACAGCTTCCTGGATCCCTGGCCAGGGTGGGCTTCTCTGGGCTGTGTCCCCCACCCCTGGGTGGCCATCTTCTTTGAGGCTCAGCTCTCAGGCCGGGGGTCTCCTGGGCTGATGTTCCTTTTTGCTGTCTTGATGAGCAGGTCCACGGGCATTACAAGTTACTTGTGGTCATCAGAGCTGGCCAGAATATGAGACCCTGGGGGTGGGTGAAGTTCTGGTTTGGGAATAAGGGTTGGGCTGGGCCAGTGCCACCCTGGCCCCTCAGATGGGCCCCTTTTAGGCAAGAATATGGTGTTTTGAGTTCTGCCAGCATGCTGTGGGTAACTCCAGAGTTCCCAGACATCCACCTCTGAAGCCCATCATGACCAGCATGGGGGATGCCTCTGGGCACGTGCCTCCCAGCTACTAACTAGCAGAGCCTGGATTTGAGCCAAAGTCAAGTTGTTTGGAGCCAGGCCTATGCTTGAATGATCAGTTGAGTTGGTCAGAAACTCTGTGACTTTGGGCAGGTGGCTTTACCTCTCTTGGGTTCAGTTCCCTCATCTGTAGAATGGAGGTAATAACACTACCTAGTGGAAGAAAGGCCTGGTGAACTGCTTCCATGAAGATGACAGCTGAGAAAATCCTATGGAGTAGTTCTATTCTGTAACACATGGGATGGGTATGAGTCAGAATAGATGGCAAAGAGTTTGGTTTTGGTTTAATTTTGTGGAGTTGTGGTGAGGGTCCAACAAGGTAAAATTGATGAGGTGACTTGCACAGGGCTGGTTTGTAGTAGGCACTCAGTACAGATCCATGAAGATGGGGACAGCAGTGAGGTTGAACTAGGACATCTTTGCAAGACCTGCTGTGGTGGCATCATTGTCCTAGTTCTGACATTCTGTCTCTGTCTTCCCTTCTTGAGAGGCGGCTTGAGCAAATCACCTGGGGTTAGTGGTGGGGGGGGAGGGGTGGTCTGGTTTCCCATCCCCTTTCCCCTTCTGCAGCTGTGTGACCTTGAGCAAGTCTGTTGATCTCTGTGGCCCTTAGCTTCTCTCTGGGCCTGTGATCATGATGCTCAAGTCCAAAGGCCTGACTCCCATGCCAGCTCCCAGAGGGTCCCCAGGTGCACAGGGTGGGGGAGGTGGCATGTTGGCATGTTTTCCCAGCTTGGGGCAGGGCAGGGGCCCCTGGCTGTTAGCAGCCTTCCTGGCTGGTGGGTGGGGTTTCTCAACTTGGCCCCTGCCAAGGTTTGTGGGTTTTTAAGCCTAAAAATATGCTCTTTGAGTGCAGCCTGAGAAATTTGATCCCCACGTTAAGCTGTTGGACTTGAGGGCCTAGTGGGAAGCGACAGAGTGTCTGTGGTTCTCATACCCAGGAAACCTCTGCCTCAGTTTCCCAGGGGACCCCTCAAATTCCCAGCCCCTTGGGGTTCCCTGGAATGTGCAGGTTGAGCTGGTGAGGACACGCAGCCCAGCTCCTGGCATCCCTGTTCTGCACCCAGCCTGGCCTTCCACTCAGGCAGCACCCCCACTAAGTCGTGCGCTATGGTTGAATACCTGCAGCACCAGGGAGCTTACTTCCAGTGCCAGGTGTGAGTGTTGGACCCTTCTTGCCTGGAATGAGCCTGTGTTTTCCTCCTGTGATAATTAGGAGATCTTAGTAGTGAGAGGTGGCACTCCACAAGCACTGGTCATATGCCAGGACCTGGGCACTGCCCTTTTTGTCCTTGCAACATGCTTCAGAGGTGAGGTTGAGGCTCTAAACATCCCTACTCTGTGGGTGGGGAAACTGAGGCGTGGAAAGGCAGAAACCTGCCTTCCAGGTAGTGCTGGAGGAGCTGGTTTATGAGTCCAGTTCTGGTTGCTACGGCTGCCACCCCACTCTGTTCACCAGCCTTGCCTCCCATCCCCTTGCAGACCACCGGGCTGGCACCTGCTTCTCGGCATTGATTGGGGGCCACTGTGCCAGGGACCTTGCTGGCCACCATACTCGCAGGCAGTGTTGCTGTGATGTGGGCAGGTGCTGGGCAGCCGGCCGGACACCAGAGCTATGTCCTCTGCGGGGCTCCGGTGAGTGGCTGGGGGCTGCCTCCTTGCCTTGCCGCCATGGAGTTCCGAGCTCAAACCCTGCTTCCTCCCTCCAGATGAGTTCCAGCGACTGTGCACCCAGGGGCTCCCACTTCTGCCCTCCTACCCCGGCCCCTTCCCCGGCCTCCCAGGCTTTGGGTCCACCGGAAGGGGTCCTGGTCTTGGGGGGCCAGCACGACACAGCCAGCATGGCACCAACGGGCGTTGGGTCCCCAGCCTGGGCACCAGGGACTCTAACATTGGTGAGTCCTGGAGCTTTGGAGAAGGTGTTCAAGATCAGGGGTGGGGCTGGGCCTAGTAGGAGGACCTTGGGCTGGGAGTAGGGGTCCTGGTCTCAGGGGGTGATCAGGGCTTTGGAGTGGGGTTCCTGGCCAGTACAGTGGGCATGAAGGTACTGACAGTGGTCTAGGGGTGGGGTTAGATTGGGGGTCTGGACCTCAGAGTCAGGGTTTGGGTCTTGAGTTGGAAGGCTAGGCTTGGCTGAGTGTGAGATAAGAGAATCATAGCTGGGGAGGGGGTCTGGGCTTCTCTGAACCTGGAGTGGGGATCTGGGTCCAGGGGTGGGAATTTGGGCCCAAGATGGGGGTCTAACCTAGGGCAGGACTCTGGGCCTCAGGGGGAGCCTGCACAGAGGGTGAGTCTGATCTGGGGCAGGCTCACAGCCTCGAAGTGGGCATCTGGGTCCTAAGCTTGGATCCTGACTGGAGCCCCGGTCAGCTGGTGCTCAGGCCCCTGTGCCGGCCCCACCCACAGGCACTGCCACGCTGAACCAGACCATAGATATCTGCCGCCACTTCACCAACCTGTGCCTCAACGGCCGCTGCCGGCCCACCCCATCCAGCTACCAGTGCGAGTGCAATGTGGGCTTCACACAGGATGTTCGGGGAGAGTGCATCGGTGAGAGGGGCAGAGGAGTGTCGGTGGTCAGTGAGGGGGTGGGGGGCGTCGGTCAGGGGGTGGGGG
>NW_006921992.1:1260392-1261481 GCF_000298275.1 Orycteropus afer afer | reverse complement strand
CCAATTCTTTTTGGTACAGTAACTGTGTATTCCTTGTATCTTCTTTTGATGTTTCTGGCATCATTCAATATTTTGCCCATAGAATCTTCAATATTGCAACTCAAGGCTTGAAGGACTATGGCCTTGGAAACCCTATGGGGCAGTTCTAGTTTGTTCTCTAGGGGCACTGTGAGTCAGAATTGGCTCGAAGGTAGTGGCTTTGGTTTGGGCTTTGCTTCTGTAAAGACTGACAGCCTTGGAGACCCTATGGAGCAATTCTACTCTGTCCTAAAGGGTTAAACCAAAAACCAAACTTACTGCTGTGGAGTTGGACCCGACTCATAGCAACTCCTCCCTGGGTTTTTGAGGCGGTATCACTACAGAAGTAGATTGCTCAACCTTTCTTCTGAGGAAGGTTTGCAGTCAAATGACTTAGGGGCTACACCACCAGAGCTCCCTTCCTAAAGGGTTGCTATGAGCCAAATTGGACTCGGTGACAACAAGTTTGGTGCAGGTACTGTAGTGGAAGGCTCTGTTGGCTCTGGGGGAAGATCCTGTCCCAGCTTCTCTTCTCCAAGTTCCTTGGAGATTTCCTTGTGGCACCTAGCTTCCCCTGCTCTTCTTATATCTTAAAGCGGTCAAAGTTAAGACACTTTACATTGACATGGCCTCAATAACATAACAAAGAAACACCTGGTCCCAAATGGGATTATACCCACAGGCATCCAGTTGCTGTCAAGTTGATTACAACACATTTTTTTGGGGGGGAGTACACAATTCAATCCATAACAGTGAGTGCAGTAATATCTGTGATAGGATGTGGGGGGCAAGGCAAGGATGGGGAGCAGGATTGGAAGCAGACCCTGTGGTCCGTGCCAACTCAGGGGGCTACAGGTGTCCAGACAGCAACTGGACACTCAGATCTTGTGGCTGTCCCGTCCATGTTGTTATTGGGTGCCGTCAATTAATTCTGACTCATAGCAGGCCGGAAGAGCAGGAGAAAGGGGATAAAACCCAGGAAGCCAAAGAGAAGAGCAATCAGCCGAAGGGATTAGGTGAGGAGGGGAAACTCAGGGACGCCCAAAGAAGCAGGCCAGAAGAGCAGGAGAA
>NW_006921992.1:1253671-1254719 GCF_000298275.1 Orycteropus afer afer | reverse complement strand
CCCAGCAACTCCTCGTGCCCACTCCCACTCCTTTCTCCTTTCCTTCATCAGTTCATCCTATGAGCCCCAAGGGGTGACTTTTAGGGTAAGACCATGCTGTTAGGTGGCCCCAGAAGCTGCCTGACACTGGGCCTGCAACACTACCGTTCCCCTGTCCTAAGAGCACTGCCCAGCAGGGGCTAGCTGCAGAATAGCGCAGGATCAGGACCTTGGAGAGCGCCCTCCTGCAGGCTTCCCCCGGAGCATGGGCAGATCATCCCAGCTCTGTCCGGGCACAGCTCAGTGAGGACCAATAGAGGAAAGAAAGAAAACTAGCTGCCACGGTTGATTCCAACTCATGGCGACCTCACATGTGTCAGCAGAACTTGGCTCTATAGGGTTTTCAGTGGCTAATTTTTCAGAAGTAGATCACCAGGCCTTTCTTCTGAGATGCCTCTGGGCAGACTCGAACCTGCAACCTTTCTGTTAGCAGCCAAGCACGTTAACTATTTGCACCATCCAGGGACCCTTAATTCTCTTCTGCCACTTGTCTGAGGACACCTGCCTTAAAGACCTCTATCCTCAGGGAAAATGTCCTTTCTGCATTCACTCATTCTTTCAACTTTAAACAAATATTTATGGAGTGTATATCGCGTGCCAAAACCAAAGATACAGACGGGAACATGATCCTGCCCCGATGGAGCTCATGTTCCAGCAGACAGATTCATATACAAACAAATAATGCAGGCAACCACGACTTTCCGACTCCCACATCCCAGGGAGGGGACCTGAGAAGTGAGAGAGGGAGACAGGCTGGGCAGCAGGTCAGGGCTGCCCACAGTGGACCTGGTGCCCAGCCTCACCTGCTGGCCCCAACCCCTCCCGGTGCTCCCAGACCACGATGAGTGTGCCACCACCAGCATGTGCCTCAATGGGGTGTGTCTCAACGAGGATGGCAGCTTCAAATGTCTGTGTAAACCTGGCTTCCTGCTGGCGCCTGACGGCCGCTACTGCCTGGGTGAGTCCTGAGGCCAAGGACCTGGAGCCAGAGGAGGGGAGATGGGGGAGG
>NW_006921992.1:1217996-1226671 GCF_000298275.1 Orycteropus afer afer | reverse complement strand
AGAAAGAAGGTCTGTTTATGCACAGGGAGACGGCTCAGAGGGCTGGAGCGCATGGAGGGATGGACACAGGGAAGAGGTGATTGTTGGGAGGAAGTGGGAGGGGAGCTGTTGCATTGTGGTGAATTGTGGTCAATGTCATGAGACAAAGTGTATGTGAACTGCTGTAGGGAAAGTAAATTTGCTGTGTAAATTTTTACCCAAATCACAATAAGAAAATAGATATATTTTAAAAAGAGGGGGGCATGGCTTAGGAGAGAGCTAGGACAGGAAAAGGGGCTGGTGGGGGGCTGAGTGGGGAGGGGATCTGTCACAGTGCCACCCCACCCCACAGACATCGACGAGTGCCAGACACCTGGAATCTGCATGAATGGCCACTGCACCAACACTGAAGGCTCCTTCCACTGCCGGTGCCTGGGTGGGCTGGCAGTGGGTGCTGACGGGCGCATCTGTGTGGACACCCACGTGCGCAGCACATGCTATGGGGCTGTCGAGAAGAGCTCTTGCGTCCGCCCCTTCCCTGGCGCTGTCACCAAGTCCGAGTGCTGCTGTGCCAGCCCAGACCACGGGTTTGGAGAGCCCTGCCAGCTGTGTCCTGCCAAGACCTCTGGTGAGTTCCCAGCTCCGGGCCCCTCCTTGGCTCAGTTTTTAGGTCATCCCTCTTGGGGCACAGGGTGGAAGGGGTCTCAGCTCCCATGAGGTGGGGGCTTCTCTTCCTAAGAAGACACTGCAGGTAGTCTACAACGTGAGGGAAATGTTGTGGTCCCAAAGTCTTGTCTAGGGTCAAGGGCCATGTCTCGGGGCAGGGATCAGGCTCACAGTGACATAGAACCTTGAGCTTGACCCTTCTCCTTCTGCTCCCCGCCCCCCGCCACCACAGCCGAGTTCCAGGCTCTCTGCAGCAGTGGCCTAGGCATCACCACAGATGGCAGAGGTGAGTGTCCCAACCCCTCTAGTGGGCTTTTCCTGCGATAGGAAGAGGCTGGGCTGAGCTGTGCTCACTCCCACGTGCCCCCTCTTCCGTCAGTTTCCTCCTGAGCCCTGTGTCCAGTTGCAGCTCCCCAGGAACAGACAGCCTCCCGCCTGGGTTCACTGGCTGATCGCAGCCACCCATCTCAGCCCATGGTGCCTTATCTGTGAAGTTTGAAAGGAGATCTTGAAAGGAAAGGCGATTGCACATGTCTGTGCTTTTCATCACTTGTTTGCTAATCAGACACAGATGTGCACATGTATGCATGCACATACACCCATGCACACAAACACACATGCAAAGATGCACGTATACAAGGCACGCATACATGTGCCCATGCATATACAGACAGGCACATGTAGAATGCATGCATTGAACATATGCACAGACATGCATGTGAAACACATGTCTGCACACACATTTCCACACATGCATACTCCTCCCTTTCCTCCCAGAGGGAGTTGAAAGCATTCAGGCTGCTGTCAAGTTTTACACTGATTTCAGATCTCTTACTCTGTTGTTAAAGGCATAGGCTACGTGGGTTTGAATACAGCCCCCCCCCATTCACTAATTGAATAACTTTGGGCAAGTTAGTTACTCTCTCTGTGCCTCAGTTTCCTTGTTTATCAAATGGGGGCCATTTCAGGAATGTAGGGAGGATCAGATGAGTTAATATTCTTCATGGACTTAGGACAGTGCTTGGCCCAAAATGTAAGTACCCTGTAAGTGCTAACGATTACCAATTTTTTTTTAAAAAATGACATTTCTGCTGAATAAATGGCCATCCCAGTGGTTCTCAGTCTCTTTTCCCAGGGGACACTTGGTAGTGTCGGGGGATAGTTTTGATTGTCACAGCTGGGGATGGGTGCTATCAGTAGTGAGTGGCTTGAGGCCAGGAATGTGGCTCAATATCCTATAATGCACAGAACCCACACCAGTTGTTGTGGACTTGACTTTGACTCTTGGCAGCCCCTGTGTGTCAGAGTAGAACGGTGCCCCGTGGGGTTTTCAATGGCTGATTTTTTGGAAGTAGATCATCAGGACTTTCTTTCAAGGCATCTCTGGATGGACTCAAACCACCAACCTGTGACCTTTTGAACGTGACCAGCTGAACGTGTTAACCGTTTGTACCACCCAGGGATTGCGTGGCCAGGATGGTCCCTGTAGAGGGGAATGACCCAGCCACAAATGCCAACGATGCCAAACTTGGGGAGCTTTGGTTTAGAGGGCAAGGGGGCCAGGCCTGAACTGGGACCCCTGGCCTCTGGCTGCCTGTGATGGGCTGGGGTGGCTGCTGACCTCTCCTCCTGCTGCAGACATCAATGAGTGTGCCTTGGACCCCGACATCTGCACCAACGGCATGTGCGAGAATCTTCGGGGCAGCTACCGCTGTGTCTGCAACCTGGGTTATGAGGCGGGCGCAGCGGGCAAGGACTGCGTGGGTGAGTGGGCTGCAGATGGACGGCTAGGTGGGGGATGGACGAGGCGTCCCTGCCACAGACTTCACAGCTTCTCCACCCTCATCTGCAGATGTGGATGAGTGCGCCCTCAACAGCCTCCTGTGTGACCACGGATGGTGCCGAAACAGCCCTGGCAGCTACAGCTGCTCCTGTCCCCAAGGCTTCAGCTTCCAGCAGGACACGGAGACCTGCGAAGGTACGGGGCCCTGGGAGGCACACCGCAGGTGTTGTGTACACCCAGATACACATATACCTGCATTCACACACACTCATGCATTCACACTTACACAGACTCACATCCAAAGATACTTACACATGTACACTCACACTCTCACACAGATGCATACAACAAATATATATGCACATATTCACACTTTTTCACACTTGTGTAGTTACAGGCACTCAAAGACCCTTATAGAGTTGTATGCACTTCACATACTCATTCACATGTGTGTGCTCACACCCATTTGCACACATATGTTCAAATATACTAATACATACATATTCACAGGTAAATGCTCAAGCACATGTATAGCCACATTCACAAACCCATTCTCACACCTGCACACACAATCATACTTTCACATGCTTGTACATAGATGCTCCTACAGTTATACATGCATGTACACATGCTCATACATACACACTTACACACATGTACTCACACTCATATACTCCCACACAGCATACTCATGTGTACCCAGACTCAAAGACACACATACCCACACTCTCACTCACTCACATTTAAGCTTCTAGTCACACACAGCTACACACACTTAAATGTGCCCTCACACATATTCCCCGTGTGCACTCATTTCCACACTCACATGTGAGAACACTTGCCTATCCCGTCACATGCATTTGCACAAAGCAACACACTTGGACCCACTGCTCACCAGCTCACATACTGATGCACTCACACACAGGCATACCCTTGTGGTGAGGTCCTTGTCCATAGTGCAGCCCTACTGTCACAGACATGTGCTCACGTGTCAGCAGCCACACACCCTCTCTCTCAGCCCCCTTCTCTCTCAGCCCTGTGCCTCACTCCCTTTTCCCCTCACCTCACGTTATGTCCAGGAGGCTGTCCTCACCCCCTCACCTCACGCCAGTGCCACTGTCCCCAGGTCACCAGTGTCCTCCACATGTCACCTCTTGGGCCCTGTTCCCTTCACCCTCTGCCATAGTCTGGGCCTAGCTGCCTGCTCCCAGCTCCTCCCTCCACCCTGTCACCTCCAGGTCCCACCCTCTCTGGTCCCCCCACTCTCCCATTCCACCCTTGTCCTCTCTTGTGACACAGCCCCTAGAGTGTCACCACTCCCCACCATGACTGGCCCACTTTTCACCAGGTGTGTGCATGACACCCTGAGTGCCGGCAGACAGGTGTGGGTGCCCGAGGCCCAGCATGAACACACATGAATGCACATGTGTGCCCAGGAGAGCTGCCCATGTTCACCCACACGCATGCTGGGCTCCCATGCACCCTGCACATGCCCATGTACCTTGTTTGCTCATGCACACATGTGGACACGCATGCACCTGTGCATTCTGTGCCCCTGGGAGGAGGGGTCCCTGGCCCTGGGAGGCTCTCCCTCCCACAGCTAAGGACCACTGTGGGCTGTCACCACAGATGTCGACGAGTGCCTTTCCGCCCCGTGTGTGAGTGGCATGTGCCGGAACCTGGCTGGCTCCTATTCCTGTGAGTGTGCCCCTGGCAGCCGCCTGGGGCCCTCTGGTACCGTGTGTCTAGGTAAGAGGCCCCATCCCTGCGGGGCTCCAGTGACACCCCCTGCCCTGCCCTGCACCCTGCTGCGGGCTGGGTTGGCCTGTATGTGTGGGGCCAGACAGGACCTGACAGGTGAGACAGGTGATCCCCACCCCCCCAGACAGCACCAAGGGCACCTGCTGGCTGCAGGTTCAGGACAGCCGCTGCGAGGCGAACCTCCATGGAGCCACCCTGCGGGCTGAGTGCTGCGCCACCCTGGGAGCCGCCTGGGGCAGCCCCTGCGAGCGCTGCGAGATTGGTACCACCCTGGGAGCCCGATCCCAGCCTGCCTGGCACCCATCACAAGAGTGGGGCAAGGCTGGGGGTGGAGGAGGTCCCAGGGCGGGGGTGGAGTCATTCCTTTCACCAGTTACCTTCTCCCCAACACAGACCCTGCCTGTGCCCAGGGCTTTGCGCGCACAGAGGGCCTCACCTGCACAGGTAACGCCCTGCCCCCTCCAACTCACCCTGTGACTCAACATGGGCAGGCACCTGTCATAGGTGCTACCTGGGCTCCTCCCTGAAGCTCTGAGGTTGAGAGCAAGGTTCCCTTTGCTGGGACCCAGGTCTCCCCAGTCCCCCCTTCCCAGCCCCGGAGACTGACCTTGCCCCCTCTTTGTCCCCCAATGACCTTCCCAAGGACAACTAGGGTTTTCTGGGCTGCAAGGGGGAAGCCAACACCCTCCTGCTCCTAGGCGCCCCAGCCCTCCCCTCTCCCCCTTGTCTGCCCCCCCCCCCCCAGATGTGAACGAGTGTGAAGTCTTCCCCGGGGTCTGTCCCAACGGGCGCTGCCTCAACTCGGCTGGCTCCTTCCGTTGTGATTGCCCACAGGGCCTGACACTAGATGCCACGGGCCGGCTGTGTGTAGGTGAGTCTGAGTGAGGCCCCCAGGCAGGGCCATGTGTCTTTCTTTTGTTACTTCCTCCTCCTCTACTCCCAGCCGTGGAGACCCCTTGTAGGGAGAGGAGGGATTTGAGGGTCATCTGGGGCCCTCTGCACCTGTCCCCCTGCCGCCAACATGAGCAGCATTTGTGTTTGCTCTTCATCCTTTCTGGGGAGTTCTTCCTCTCCTCTCCCCTCGAGAATTTCATTGCCAACGGGAAAAATCCTGTGTAATGATGCAGTAAGACCTGCGAAAGCCGGAACCTGGGTAAGGTAGAAACCTCTCAGAGGAGGAAAACTCAAATTATTTTCCACTAAAACGAGCCATAGAAATGTGGAAAGACTGTACCCTGTCAAAGACAGAAAAGTTGTAAGACCCGGAAAAAGAAGGCAGTCCTGGTGAGTTCTGGCTCACCTAGGTTTCATTCTGTCTGCAATTTTGGCTGATTCTTTCTTTGCCAAGTGAGCTGTTTTTCCCAGTTGACATTGATTTTGTTCTAACTCATGACAACCCTGTATGTGTTGGTAAAACTGTGCTCCATAGGGTTCTCAGTGGCTGATTTTTCAGAAGTAGGTTGCCAGGCCTTTCTTTCAAGGTGTCCCTTCCTTTCATTTGGCAGCAGAACACATTAACTGTTTGAATCCTCCCAGGCACTTGTCATTGAGTTGATTCCAACTCACGGAGGACTCTGTGAGCCCTACACAGAGTTCTACTCTGCATCAGAGTAGAATTGTGCCCCAGAGGGTTTCCACTGGTTGATTTTTGGAAGATCACCAGGCCTTTCTTCTGAGCCACTTCAGGGTGGACTCAGACCTCCAACCTTTTGGTTAGCAGCTGAGTGCATTAACTATACTCCCCAGGGATTCCGAGTAAGGTTTCCACTGATGGACTTGAGGACAAAGCCCCTTTAGTAGCAACGCGAAGATGCATGTGGGGGCCTTTGGCCTTGCGTGTGAATCTCACTCAGTCTCAGAGTCTAAGACGAAAAACCAAACCAAACCCACTGCCATTGAGTTGATTCCGACTCATTGCGGCCCCCATTTCTGAGACGGTAAATCTTTACAGAAGATTTACGGTTTCTGAGGTGGTAAATCTTTACAGAAGTAGATTGCCCAGTCTTCCTTCTGTGTAGCAGCTGGTGGGTTTGAACTGCCAGCCTTCTGGTTAGCAGTCAGATGCCTTAGGCACTGTACCACCAGAGCTCAAGGGGTCCAGAGCTCCCTCTTAATGTCTTTCCCTCAAGGTCAGAGGCTTTAGATACTTTTCCCCTAGGTCAGGGTTTCTTTCTTTCTTTCTTTCTTTTTTATTGTGATTTGAACGAAAATTTACAGAGCAAATTCACTTTCCATACACCAACTCACATAGACTTCATCTCATGACACTGACTACAATTTACCATAGTACAACAGCTCCCCTCCCACTTCCTCCCCATAGTTACCTTTTCCCTGTGTCCAACCCTCCATGCACTCCTGCCCCCTGAGCTGTCTCCCTGTGCATACACAGCCCTTTTTCTCCCATGATTGTTCTCTCCAAGGAGTGTATCTACCTCAGGTACATGTTCAACTCATATGCCTGTCTTTTGTTTGGCTGGAAGTCACAGATGTGCGTTCAATTTCAGACCTGACGGGCAGTTAGGGGCCATAGTCTCAGGCTCTAGGTCAGGGTTTCCTGACTCTGGCCCTGTTTTGACATCTTGAGCTGGGTATTTCCGTGCCTTGGGGGCCATCTGTGCACTGCAGGGTGCTGAGTCTCCACTCACTTGATGGCAGAAGCAGCCTTGCCCTTCCCCCAGGTGGCCTGTCATGGGTCCTAGTGGTCAGTGGAGGTCATAATCACCACAGGTTGGGGACCACTCCCCTGCATGTCGGCAGTCTCTGTCTTCCTGCCCCCTCTACTTGTTCAAGACGGGCCATGGCTTCCTCCTGCCTTTTCAGTGTTTCCTCCTAAGGTTCCTTCAACCCTTTTGTAGCCTCTTCATGGGAGCAGTGGGGCAAGTCTGCCCTTGCAGAGGGGTTCTGATAATCCCCTCAACTTCGATTTCCCTCCAAACTGGGTTTCAGTGCCCAGTGGGACTTCTCACCCCAAAATATGACCAAGGACAGAGAAAAGAGCCCTGTCATCACAGGAGGCCCTGCCCTTCATTCAGGAGGTGCTAATCCTGACATGCCTGCTCAGCTATAAAGCTTAGCCCTGGACCAAGGCACTGGGTACAAGAGGATCTAAGAAGGATCCCTGTTTATGTCTTGGCACTAATGTTTATTCTAGAAATTCTATACCAGGGTCTTACTCTCACGTTTATGTGGTTAAATGTATGTTACTTCTGGGTTACTGGGCCTAGACCAGGGTTGGCAGACATTTTCTGTAAAGGTGTTGTTAGGTGCCGTTGAGTTGGTTCCAATTCATATAGTGACTCCATGTACAACACAGTGAAACACCAGGTCCTGAGCCATCCTCACAGTCACTGCTGTGCTTGAGCCCACTGTGGCAGTCCATCTCGTTGAGGGTCTTTCTGTTTTTTGCTGACCCTCTATCAAGAATGACATCCTTCAGGGACTGGTCCCTCCTGGTAACATTTCCAAAGTACACGAGATGAAGTCTTGCCAGCCTCGCTTCCAAGGAGCATTCTGGCTATACTTCTTCCAAACAGATTTGTATGTTTTTGCATTTGTTTGTTTTTGAATATACAGTCCATAGTATATTCGATATTCTTTGCAACAGCATAATTCAAAGGCACCAACTCTTCTTCGGTCTTACTCGTTGGCCAGCTCTCACATGCATGTGAGGCAACTGAAAATGCAAAGGCTTGGCTCAGGTGCATCTTCATCCTCAAAGGGACATATTTGCTTTTTAACACTTTCAAGACGTATTTTTGCAGCAGATTTGCTCAATGCAATAGGTCATTTGATTTCTTTTGTGTGTGTCACTTTTCATTGTGATTTGGGTAAAATTTTACAAAACACATCTGTTTTACATTCAACAGTTTATATCCATTATGTTTTGTGGTACTACTTACATTCCCTGCCGTGTAACAGTTCTCCCACCTTCTCCCTGTGATAAGCCTTTCCTTATATCCTTCTTAGGGAGCTCTGGTAGCACAGTGCCTAAGGCACTTGACTGCTAACCAGACGCTGGTGGTTCAAACCCACCAGCCACTCCTCAGCAGGAAGGTTGGGCAATCTCCTTCCGTAGTGATACTGCCTCGGAAACCCAAGGAGGGGTCTCTATGAGTCTGGTCCGACTCAATGGCACATAACAACAACAACAACAACATGTCCCTCTTGCCTATGCATTCCTGCTTCCCTACCTTTCTTCCTGTGCAAATGCTGCCCGTCTGATCTTCCATGGTTGATCATTCTAAGGAGTGCATCTCCCTGGTGTAGGTTTGGGCTCATAGGCTTGTCTGTTGTTTGGCTGAGAGTTAAGCCTTAGCTGTTGTTGTTGTTGTTAAGTGCCATCGAGTCGTTTCTGACTCATAGCGACCCCATGCACAGCAGAACGAAACACTGCCCTATCCCGCGCCAGCCCCACAATCCCTGCTATGCTTGAGCTCATCATTGCAGCCACCGTATCAATCCATCTCGTTGAAGGCCTCCCCCTCTT
>NW_006921992.1:1198194-1214926 GCF_000298275.1 Orycteropus afer afer | reverse complement strand
GTCACCACAGTAGGACAAACCGACAGACAAGTTTGTCCTGCTGTTGGAGACCTCTCGTGTCACCCCCACCTGGCTGACTGTTCCTCTGTCTGGCTTCCTGGCTTTTGATCCCCTTTCTCCTGCTCTTCTGGCCTGCTACTCTGGCATCCCTGAGTTGTCTCTCCTCACCTGTATCCCTGGGGCTGACTGCTCTTCTGTCCGGGTTCAAGGCTTTTTTCCCCTTTCTCCTGCTCTTCCAGCCTGCTACTCTGGCGTCCCTGTGTTGTCTCTCCTCACCTGGAAGCCTGGGGAGTGAGTGAGTTTAATTCCAGGCCCGAAGGGTGATTAGTCACTTGATTTCTTGACTGCTATTTCCAGCGGCATTGACTGTAGATTCTGTAAATGGCCAGAGTGAATGTATTTGGCTCCGTGGGCCAGACAGTCTCTGTTTCAGCTACTTTTAGCTCTGCCATGTAGCACAAAAGCAGCCACAGACACCATATAAATGGATGAGCATGTCTGTGCCGATAAAACTTTACTTAGAAAAACAGACAATGGGCCCACAGGTCATAATTTGCCAAATCCTGTCCTATACCCTCATCTCTGATGCTAAGGCAGACTTGACCATTATCAGATTGTACTGAGGGAGGTTAATGGACTAATAAACTAAAAAACCAAACTCATTGCCGTCGAGTCAGACCCAACTCATAGCAACCTCTCCTTGGGTTTCTGAGGCAGTATCACTACGGAAGTAGGTTGCCCAACCTTCCTTCCCAGGAATAGCTATTGGGTTTAAACCTCCAGCCTTCTGGTTAGCAGTCAGATGCCTTCTGGTACTACATTACCAGAGCTCCCAAGGGATGAGCAAGCACATGGAATCTGGAGCCAAATGGCCTGGATTTGAACTCTGGTCTACCTCTTACTAACTATGACCTTCGACAAGTTACTTAACCTCTCTGTGCCTCAGCCTTGCCTGTAAAGTAAGTGTGATAATCATATTGTTCCCTTGGTGTGATTTTGAGGCTTAAATGTTACTAATGAATTGATGAGCTTACAACGCCTAGCACACTGTAAACACGATAGCAGTGTAAGTTGATATTAAAATACCATTGTGTGATGTCATTACATCACAGCAGGGAGTCCCTCCCACTTCACTCTTCCCAGATGTCTTAGTTTCCTAGGGCTGCCACAACAAAATGCCACAAAGTGGGTGGCTTTCATGAACAGAAAATTATTTTGTCACAGTTCTGGAGGTGAGTATTCACATCAGGATCTCAGCCATAGCAGTTCCTTCTGTGGCCCCTCTCTTATTTTCTGGTGTTCCTTTGTTGCTTATAGACACCTTGGAAGAAAGGCCTTGCAAACTGCTTCTAAAAACTCAGCCACTGAAAACTATGAACACACATGTGGTCACCATGAATCAGAATCAACTCCATGGCAACTGGTTTGGTTTTCTGGTTTCCTCTTTAGTATGACCTCATTAACATAACAAAAGGAAATCCCTATTTCCAGCTGGATCATATTCACAAGTACAAGGATTAAGACTTCCAGATATATTTTGACATGACACAATCCATCACACATCCATCGACTGTAGACAAGGTAGTGTCAGGTGGGTGCCGCTGCGTCTTTATAGTCAGGTGGCTGCCCCACGGGTGACTTTCCATGCAGACATGCGCCTGGAACCATGTTTCTTGCGCTGGGACGAGGACGAGTGTGGGGCCCCCTTGCCCGGCAAGTACCGTATGGACGTCTGCTGCTGCTCCATCGGGATGGCGTGGGGTGCCGAGTGCGAGGCATGCCCGGGGTCTGGCTCCCTGGAGTTCACCAATCTGTGCCCACGGGGGCTGGGCTTCACCAGCCAGGATTTCCTGTCTGGCCGGCCTTTCTACAAAGGTGCGCTGGGGCGGGGCCGCCCAGGAGGTGGGCTGGTAGAGGGGCCTGCAGAGGAGGTGTGCTGGGAGGTGGAGGTTGTGGGTCCAGCAGGCACGAAGCTGGAAGAGTGAGTTTGGGAGCCGGTAGGCCGTCTGCACATGTTCTGGAAAAGGGGATGAAAAAGGTGGCAGCTAGGACCAGGGAGGGCTTGGGTTCCACTGGTGGCGCCCCAGGCTGAGGACTCTTCTTGCTTCTCCCCTAGACGTGAACGAGTGTAAAGCGTTCCCTAGCCTGTGCACACAAGGCTCTTGCCGTAACACCGTGGGCAGCTTCCAATGCACCTGCGCCGGGGGTTTTGCCTTGGACGCGCGTGAGCAAAACTGCACAGGTACAACCCGCCACGCCCTTAGGGTGGGGCCATCAGGTCTCTGGTCACGTTCACCCGGCTGCTGTGTGGCCCAGAACAGGTCACCACCCTCTCTGAGTCTCAGTGACACTGGCTGAAAAAGGAGGGTTGGCAAAGGCGCCCTCAGCTACATTCGGGCTCCAAGGGTCAGAGGCTGTGAGGACATTCAGGGCTGTCATCCATCCGTATGTTTAATTGAGGTACCTGTTTCCTGGCTCCAAAGTTTGGGGCTCCCATACAGCCCTTGTGTATAGGCATGGACACTCTTGGCCTGCACCCTGTGGTGTAAGACACAGACCCCAGCCCCAGCCCCACGCCCTCTCAGCCTCAGACACAGACCCCTCGATTCACACCCTCTGTGTTCACAGATACAGACCACTTGCCCATGCCCCTTTATGTGCACAGACACACACCCCCCCGCGCACGTGCATCCTTGTGTGTGGACAGACTCTCTCCCTGGCTTGTGTCCCCTTGTGTGTACAGACTTCCTCCCCTGCCTGCACCCCTCTCCCACAGACATCGACGAGTGCCATATCTCCCCGGACCTCTGCGGCCAGGGCACCTGCGTCAACACCCCTGGCAGCTTCGAGTGCAGGTGTTTCCCGGGGTTCGAGAGCAACTTCATGCTGATGAAGAACTGCATGGGTAGGAGCCCGCAGGGGAGCAGGGGACGCCTGTGGCGTCTGGGGCAGGGGAGGATGGGGAGGTTGCTGTGATAGACGGAGGAGGAGGGGCAGATGTGGGAGAGTCTGGTGCAGCTGCGTCTCAGCCAGTCTGGGCTGTGGGGAGTCATCCGCCGGGTCTGGCGCTCAGGAGGAAGGTCTAGGGACCAAGACCAGGGAGTGGCCCTGGTGGACCATTGCGGGTGGGCAGGGTCTCCCGTGAAGATTGTGCGGGAAGAGGAGAGAGCTAGCGGAGTTTTAGGTGCCTGGAAAACGCTGGCATTTAAGGGGCCTCTCACACCCCATCATTCACTTTTTTATTCATTTTTTTAATTAATTAATTTTGGGGGAATGTGAATATATACCCAACAGCACATACACCAGGTCAACAATTTGTACATGTACACTTAGTGATATTTGTTACATTCTTCCAAGTTTTACCACCTTCCTTGGCAACTTTTTCCAAACTATTTCACCATCATTCACACAAACTGATGGACAGCCCCAACCTTCTATCTGTCTTTTCAAGTTGCTGTTGTCAGTTTCATCACATGTAGATAATTCTATAAAAGTGCATGGGAGCTCTGGTAGCGTAATGCCTAAGGCACTTGACTGCTAACCAGAAGGCTGGCGGTTCAAACCCACCAGCCACTCCTGGGAAGGAAGGATACTTCCGTAGTGATACTGCCTTGGAAACTCAAGGAATGGTTGCTATGAGTCGGGTCCGATCCCACTGCACATAACAACAACATAAAAGAGCATAAGCAAGTCTGATGGCATAGTGGCTAAGGCATTTGACTGCTAACCAGAAGGTTGGCAGTTCAAACCCACCAGCCACTCTGTGGAAGAGTGACTGGGCAATCTATTTCCGTAATGATTTACCACCTCAGAAACCCAAAGGGGGTCACTATGAGTTGGAATTGACCCGATTTTTAGTTTATAAAAGAGCATAATGGTTTACAGAAATTCTTTTCCTAATTAGGCTAAACTACGTTTTTTAAATTCATTTGACAAACATTTTATGTGCATCGACTGACCTTAGACTCCACCAAGAGCTCAAGAGGCAGGCCTCCATATTCTTGGTGCTCAGAGCCTAGTGGGGGAGACCACAAAACTAAGCCAAACCTACTTCAAGTTGATTCCAACCCATAGTGACCCTATAGGACAGCCCCAGAGGATTTCCAAGGCTATGTATACATCTTTATAGAAGCAGACTTTCTTTCTTCCAAGGAGTAGCTGGTGGTTTGACTGACAACATTTTAGTGAGCAGCTGAATACTTTAACCACTACACCACCACAGATCCTTAGTCGGGGAGACAGGTGGTGCTAAAATGCATCCTCAGAGAAATAGGGAGTTGCCTCTGTCAGAACCATTCAAGAGCACCATGTGGTTTGTGGGAGTGTGGACCAGGGTCCATGTCGCATTCTGTGGGTCTTGAGGAGGTGACTGAGGAGAATGGGACCAATGAGGTGAAGAAGGGCAGAAAGAGCAGCCCTGGGGAGGGAATAGCATATGCAAAGGCCCTGAGGTGGAAGATGGAAGGATGGAAGGAGCTGTTCTGAGGAGAGTCAAGTGTGTGCAAAGGCCCTGGGGTGACCCTGGGGATAGAAGGAGACACCACTGGCTGCTCCCTGCCCCAACACCTGACGGAGCCTTGGTGAGGACCCCCCAGGGCCTCCTCAGTCACAGCAGGGCTGCCAGCCTCACAGCCTGACTCTCCTGAGAATTCCTACTCCCCTCTGTCCTCTCCCTGCTCCTCCCAACTCAGACTTGGCTCTCTGAGTTGGCCAGACCCTGAGCCTCTAGACTCTCCTGGTTTCTTTGGGGGAAGGAAGCTTCCAGAACCCACATCACCCCACCCCTGGAGGGTCGGTGTCTTCACCCCTGTTCTCTCTGCCCACACGCCCAGACGTGGACGAGTGTGCACGAGATTCACTGCTCTGCCGGGGCGGCAGCTGCACCAACACGGATGGGAGCTACCGGTGCCACTGTCCCCCTGGACACGAGCTGGCGGCTGAGGGCACTGTCTGTGAGGGTGAGCATGTAGCAGTGTGCACACGGTGGGAGCGTGCAAGTGGTGGGCATGAAGGTGGGGATGTGTAGTTGTGTGTCTGGTGTGAATACATACCTGGGTGTGAGATTGCAAGGGTTGGTGTGTATCTAAGCAGTTGCATGTGTGTGGTCATGGAATGTGTCTGTGTGGGAGTGTGCAAATGGAAGAGCATGTGGGCATGTGGGTCTGTTTGTATGTGTGAAGTGGGACTGTATGGGAGCAAAATATGGAAGTGGGTGTGAATGCGTGTCTACAGAGTGTGTGAGTGTGCACCAGCATGCGTGCAGGTGTATTTTCATGTGAGTGGGTGTAAAGTGTGTTTGTGAGTCTGTGGGAGCATGCAGGAGGATGGGAATGTGTCCCTGGGTGTGAGTGTGGGTCTACACAGGGTGAGTGTGTTCATATCGGAGTGTGTTCAAGGTGTTTGTATGAATCTCTGTGTGTGTAAAGTATGTGACGACACAAGAACACGTGTGTTTATATGTGACTGGGTGTTTGTATGTGAGTCCATTTATGGAGGTGTGTGTACTTGGGTGTGAATGTGTGTCTCACAGGGTAAATGTGTTCACATGGGAGTGGGTGGAGGGTGTGTTTGTATGTGTCTGCGCATGTGGATTTGAGTGTGTCTCTGGGTCTGAGTGCATGTGTACACAACCACATGTCTGTGTGGGAGCAGGTAGAGGGTGTGATTGTGTGTATCTGGGTGTGAGTGCGTGTGTACACAGGCGAGCGTTCATAGGGAGTGGGTGGAGAGTGAGTGTATATTTGAGTGTGAGTGTGTGTACACAGGTGAGTGGTCATGGGGAGTAGGTGGAACGTGTGATTGTGTATCCAGGTATCAGTGTGTGTACACAAGCGAGTGTCTGTGTTGGAGGAGGTAGAGGGTGTGATTGTGTGTATTCAGGTGTGAATATGTGTGTACACAGGTGAATGTTTGCATGGGACCAGGTGAGGGATGTGATTGTGAGTGTGTATCTGGGGGTATGTTTGTGTGCAGATGAACGTTCATGGGGAGTGATTGGAGGGTAAGGGTATATCTGGTGTGAATGCACGTGTGCATAGGTGAGCATTCAGGGGAGTGGGTGGGGAGTGTGATTGTGTGCATCTGGGTGAGTGTGTGTGCACAGGGAGAGTGGGTGGGGAGTGTGATTGTGAGCATCTGGGTGAACATGTGCACGAGGAGTGGGTGGAGGGTGTGACTGTGCATCAGGCATCAGGGTGGGTGTGTGTGCACAGGGGGAGTGGGTGGAAGGTATGATTGTGAGCACGTGCACAAACGCCCATGGGTGGGCATTCTTGTGGGTGGTCTGAGTAGCTCTTGTGGACACACAGAGGGCAGATGGGGGAGCAGACTTGCCTGCCTTTGGCCCCCTTGCCCGTCCCCACAGATGTTGATGAGTGCGCCCTGCAGCCCGGCCTGTGCCCCCACGGCCGGTGCATCAACCTCATTGGAGCCTTCCAGTGTGCCTGCCACACTGGCTTCCAGAGCTCGCCCGACCGCCAGGGCTGCGTGGGTGAGACTGCATTACCCGACCCCACCCCACCCCCAAATCAGCCCAACACAGCCACAGCCCTCCATCCCCACCTGCCCCCTGCAGACATCAACGAATGCGACACGGGAAACGGTGGGTGTGACGGGAGCTGCATCAACACCAAGGGCAGCTACCAGTGCAGCTGTGGCCAGGGCTACTCACTGATGCCCGATGGGAGGGCATGTGCAGGTGGGTGGGCACAGCCCCCTCCTACCACCTGGGACAGGGGACAGGAGGAAGCAGACCCTGGGCCCCAACCAAGCCTCGCGATGCCCAAACTACAGACCTGGCACCCCCACTGGGCCTGTGGAAGGGATCTGGGGCTCTCCCTCCATCCACGCCCACCTGCACCCAGCTCCTGTTCCTGCTCCCCAGACGTGGATGAGTGTGAAGAGGACCCAGACATCTGTCACGGGGGCCAGTGCTCCAACGTGCCAGGCAGTCACCGCTGCCTGTGCTATGACGGCTTTGTGGCCACGCTGGACCTGAGCACATGTGCTGGTGAGGACCGGATGGGGAGCTGGGGAGGCAGCGCCGTAGCTCACACCTAGGCCTGCCTCCTGGGAGGACAGACAGACACCAACAGCACTTGGACACGTCTTTGGGTATCTGGCTGGCTGTCAGCTCTGAGGGCCATTGAGATCCTGAGCCCATACCCCAAATCCCACGGGATCTCATTCATAGACGTGGCACTGCCCACACCTCTTCCCTTCCACTGAGGTTATTGACGCTTGCGTGAGTTTCCGAAGACTGCCCTAACAACATGCACAGAATGGGAGCTTTACCAAGCAAACATTTGCTGTCTCACAGTTCTGGAGGTTGGGAGTCCAAACCAGAGGATAGGCATCATTGATCCCTCCAGGGGCCTCTGAGGGGGGAACGCTTCCTGCCTCTACCAGCTCCTGGTGGTTGCTGACAATCTTTGATGTTTTTTGGGTTTACATGGCAATTTCCCTCTCCTTCTCCATGTCCAGTCTTCTCTTTCATAAGATGCCACTTAGAAAGGATTAGGAGACACTTGCTCTGCACGACCACACACAAACCTAACTGATAATGTCTAAGAAAGCCCCTATTTTCTCAAACAAGGTCCCGTGTGCAGTCACAGGGTCTAAGACCTCAATAGGGGCTAAGATCCATTCAGTTCATCCCGAGCACACACCGTGACTGTGCGTGTGGGAGGGTTGTCCCTGTGCCAGGGCTGCACCAAAGATCAGTGCAGAAAAAGGGGTTCTATGTCCCTTCCCACTACCTGGGCACGGGGGGAGGAGGAGGTATCTGTCCAGTGGAGCCCAGGCACAGTGGGAAAGAGACTTGGAACCATGTTCTCTGAGGTCTGCTTGAAGATCCCAGGCTACTTGGGCTGGTGGGCACCATCCTCATCTGGGGGCAGGTCATCACAGACAGGCATTGTGGGTGGTTGCCCCTTCTCACCTGGGGGCAGGTCATCACAGGGGCCTGGGCAACTGATGTATCTTGACTGACCCATCAGAGCAGACCTGAGACTCAAACCAGAAACCAAACTCACTGTGCCATTGAGTCAATTCCAACTCATAATGACCTCCATTGGGTTTCCAAGGTTGTAAACCTTTACAGAACTAGCCTGCCTCATCTTTCTTCAGCAGAGCGGCTGGTGGGTATGAACCACTAACCTTTTGGTTAGCAGTCAAATACCTTAACTACTACACCACCAGAGTTCCTTGACCTGAGACTCAAAAAAAAAAAACCACTGCCATTGAGTCGATTCCAACTCGTAGCGATCCCCACTGGGTTTCCAAGGTTGCAAATCTTTGTGGAAGTAGATTGTCTCATCTTCCTGGAGAAGCTGGGGGGTTTGAACTGCCGACCTTCTTGTTAGCAGCCAAATGCTTTACCCACTATGCCACCAGAGCTCCTTAACCTGAGATTAGGAAATCAGATTTTTAACTTCCTGTGAAGAATTGTCCAGGCAGTGTGCCACAGGGAGTTCCAGCTCGCAGTGGTCTCCAGAAGCAGAAGGACCCTGTGACTGCACACATTAAGGAAATGCCATCTAGCCATCCAGTCCACACCCATCCTGTAGTTTCACTAGATATATAGGCATCAAGGCTCTGACAAGTCCTGCAGTAAAAAGCCTGATTAGCTTGGTTTAACCCAGTGTTGTGTAAACTCATTTGACCGTAAAGTCCTTTCTGGAACATACACCTTGTGCATGCTCTGTGGTAGGCTGATATGATCCTCACAGCTGCCCAGAGGTGGGACTGAGGGAGCTGCCCTCCACCAGGACCATAGAACCTCAGGAGAAGACTTTGTGGGACCAGGACACTCAACAAGGCTGATACCTCCCTCCTGCCCCCACCACTCCGGCCCCTTCACCTCAGCATCAAGCCCTCTCCCACTTGCCCTCTTCCCCCCACAGATGTGAACGAGTGTGACCTGAACCCCCACGTCTGCCTCCAGGGGGACTGTGAGAACACGAAGGGCTCCTTCATCTGCCACTGCCAGCCAGGCTACATCATCAGGAAGGGAGCCATGGGCTGTTCTGGTGAGCTGGCTGGTGTCCACCGTGCAGGTGCACAGGCCCTGAGGGGCCAGCTCTGAGCGCATGGCGTCGGCCCTCCGCCCCTGGAGTCGGAGCATGGCCAGATACTGTAGGGGTCCATGGATGGCGCCTCGACTTAGAGGGACCCGAGAAATACCCCTGAGGACCCCCTTGTCCCCTGGGGTGCCAGCAGTTAAGTGCCTGACTACTAACTAAAGGTTATGGGTTTGAACCCACCCAGAGGCATCTCAGAAGAAAGTCCTGGCAGTCAGCCTTGAAAAGCCTGTGGAGCACAGTTTGTACTCAGACCCACACGGGCCTGCCATAAGTTGGGGTTGACTCCACAGCAACTGGTTTAATTTTTCTAGGGGAAGCAGGGAAGCTCTGGTAGTGTAGTGCCTAAGGCACTTGACTGCTAACCAGAAGGCTGGCGGTTCAAACCCACCAGCCACTCTTTGGAAGGAAGGTTGGGCAATCATCTTCCATAGTGATACTGCCTCGGAAACCCAAGGAGGGGTCGCTATGAGTCGGGTCTGACTGGATGGCACATAACAAAGGGAAGCAGGCTCCCCATTGCTAACAACTCGGCAGGGGGCACTGTGGAGCACCTGCAGCGGATTGGTGGCCACCCAAATGTGTCAGATCAGAACTGTACTCCAGAGGCTTGTCAGGGGAGGGTTTTTCGGAAGTAGATCACCTGACCTTTCTTCCGAGGCTCCTGTCGGTGAACTTGAAGCACTAATCTTACAGTTAGCAGCCAAGCCCATTAACCATTTGCACCACCCAGGGACTTGCAAGCTTGCTGATTTTAAGTGACCCAGGAAGAATGTTTTAAAATGTGACAGTTATTTTAATGTGGACTGGAGATAAAGTTTGCATGGCAGACCCTTGACTTCTGCAATATCGTAGCTGTTGATAGAAAATGTTCTTTTCTATTCTTTTTTTTATATATATATATAAAACCAGTTTAAATGAATTATCAGTAAATAGCTCACTTAAGTAGTATATGAACATTGCAGAAGCTGTAGGGGTGGCATAGAGTTGACTTGGGATTTAGAAGCTCTGGTTTAGAGGGGGGTGCGTTAAGACAGTTCCTCTCATTGTCTACCCTAAGTCTCTCATGCTGTCATTTCAAACCATTTCCTGAAGGCTGTTGGGTTTTTTTTTATATTGTTCCTGGGCTCCCAAAGTGCGGTGGGGGGCTCTCTGGGTCAGCATCCTGCTAGGGAGAGTCCTTATTCTTCCCACTGTCACTGTACCAAGCCTCATCATCTCTACCTGAAGCCTTATTTCTTCTAGACCCAGGACTCATGGGAGTGCTGAGTGTCCTCCCACCCCCTGCCCTGGTCCTGCCCCTCCTGTGACAGGTCTCCCCACTGCGCTGTCCCTCTCCCCTTAGACGTGGACGAGTGTGAGCTGGGGAGACATAGCTGTGACAGTCACGCCTCCTGTCTCAACGTCCCTGGGAGCTTCAGCTGCAGGTGCCAGCCAGGCTGGGTGGGGGATGGCTTCACATGCCATGGTGAGTACCTGGGACAGGATTGTGGGCAGAGCCGAGGAGGTGGGAGGGTGGTGGGCATAGCGGGGTCTGCCAGCAGTGGTGCTGGGCCGGGCAGGTCATCATCCCTGCAGCCTCCTGATGCACCCACCTGCTGGGCTCTGGGCCCAATCTCCCGCAGATCTGGATGAATGTGCCTTCCAGGGGCATCGGTGCAGCCCGCATGCTGCCTGCCTCAACACCCCTGGCTCCTACCGCTGCACCTGCCACGAGGGCTTCGCCGGGGACGGCTTCTCCTGTGATGGTGAGACCAGGGCAGGGGGGATGGGCCCAGAGGGACTCGCCCTCACTCAGCTACCTCCCTGTGGTGCTGGAGAGAATGCAGCCCACAGGGTCAGGCCCAGTGCCGAGCCTCTGGGGCTGTCTTCCCCCTGGACTCTAGATGCCTGGAGTCTTCTGGGTGTGGGGAGCAGGAAGTGTGACTTCCCAGTCATCAGAATGGCCAGGGCTTCCCTGAGTGACCTGCTCCCCTGTCTGGCCACTGGCTGGAGTTGGAGCAGGCAGGACCCCCCATTTGCTCCTTGAGACCTGGAGTGGCCAGGACCACCTGTCTGCTCCCTGGGTCCCTGACTATCACCTGCCCACTGGAAGGGGGTCTGAGTGCCCAGGGCTGCCTGCCCACTCTCTGACACCAGGATGATGGGGAAGGGTTCTTGGGGCCCACTGCCCACCCTGTGTGGGTCCTGGTCCAGCTGATCACAGCCCTCCACCTCCTGGGGCCCCTCAGACAGGGATGAGTGCGCAGACAACATGAACCTCTGTGAGAACGGGCAGTGCCTCAATGCCCCTGGTGGGTACCGCTGTGAGTGTGAGATGGGCTTCCACCCCACCAAGGACCACCAGGCCTGCCAGGGTGAGGAGTGGGCCAGCGGGGTGGGATGGGCGGGCAGAGGCAGGCTGCAGGCACAGCAGACTGACCTGGGGTCCCCGCAGACATGGATGAGTGTGCTTTCGGGAACCTCTGTGTGTTCGGGAGCTGCGAGAACCTGCCCGGAATGTTCCGCTGCATCTGTGATGACGGCTATGAGCTGGACCGAGGTGGTGGCAACTGCACAGGTGTGGGGCCGGCAGGTGGTAGGGTGAAGGAGTGGGGGTGGGGCACAGCTCCTCTCTTCCTGTCCTCAGAGCTCTTCTCACATGTCGCCCCCTAGGGAGGCCTTCCCTGACCTATGCCACCCCCCACCCACCATTGCTATTACCTGGTTTGCTTGTCTCTTACCATCACCTGAAAAGATGTCATAGAATGAATGAAAGTGTGCCCCTCCCCCACTAGTAAACAGTTGCCACCAAGTCAGTTGTGACTCCGGGTGACCTCGTGTGTGTCAGGGTGGAACTGTGCCCTGTTGGGTTTTCAATGGCTGCGTTTTCAGAAGTAGATCAACAGGCTTTTCTTTCAAGGTGCCCCAAGTGGACTCGAACCCCCAGCCTTTTGGTCAGCAGAGCAACACCATTTGCTCCACCCGTGGACTCTGCTGTGGTCCATGGTGGTCTCCCACCTGCCCATTTCAAACTTCCTCTCTAAAGGGCCTGAGACTAAATATTTTCAGTTTTCAGGGCCACAACTGTTCAACTGAGATGCTGTACGTCAGAACCAGCCATAGACAATACATAAATGAATTGGTGTGATTGCATGCCAATAAAACTTTATCAACAGAATCAAGTGGTGGGCTGGATTTGGCCCGTGGGTCGTGGTTTACTGATCCTGGGTTTAGAAGCATTTTCTAAACATTGGTTTTATAGGCTGGGCCTCTGGAACCTGGGGCAGGGAAGGCTGTTAAGGTGCAAACCCCCATGCCAAGTGGAATGGAGTTGGGGGGAGGATGGGGTTGGCCAAGTGCAGGGAGGATTCCGGAGGGTCCTGTCCTCTTGGGCTTGATCTTGTTGAGTGAGGAGGGAAGAGGGCCGAGGAAGGGTTCCAGCTAACAGTGCTCTACCAGATGTCAACGAGTGTGCAGACCCCGTGAACTGCATCAACGGCCTGTGTGTCAACACTCCTGGCAGCTACCTCTGCAACTGCCCCCCAGACTTCGAGCTGAACCCCAGCGGGGTGGGCTGTGTGGGTGAGTCCCTTCTCAGTTCCAGGCTGGGGCTCTGGGGTCAGGTGGAGCTGGGAAGGACTCACCTGCTCCTGACAAACAGGACTTCTGCTGGCCCCAGCCAGAGTGGTTGTCCCTGCCCCCTGTTCAAATACACCTTCTGCCCCTGAAACACATACCCATCTTCCCTGACTACTCCCTGTGTGCGTTCCCTTGTCCATGTGTTCAGAAATACCCGGGTGCCATGCACACAGAGTCACATGCATGCATAGTCACACCCATGCAGTTGCATGCACAGCCACAAAATCACATACATGCACACACAGTCACATGTACACAGTTACACATAGGCACATGTGCACTGAGACCCACTCAGTCACATATGCCCAAAGTCACACAGAGAAGCACATGCACACACACAGTCACACACATGCACATAGTCACATGTACAGTCACACACGTGCATGCAGTCACACACAGAGAAGCACGTGCACACAGTCATGCACCCTGAGTCACACGCACTGTTTCCCTCCGCCCCCTTCTGCTACTTAGACACCCGGGTTGGGAACTGCTTCCTGGACACGCACGACCGAGGGGATGGGGGCCTTTCCTGCGGTGCTGAGATAGGGGTTGGCGTCGCCCGAGCCTCCTGCTGTTGCTCCTTGGGCCGAGCCTGGGGCAACCCCTGCGAGCTGTGTCCAATGGCCAACGCCAGTGAGTCCTTGTGGGGAGAATGTGGTAGGGGTCATGTCTGTGGGCTGGGGCTTTGGTGACGGGACACTAAGGGAGGAAGAGAGGCTCTTCCTGGGTCACACAGCACATTCTCTCAGGTTGTCTGACTCCTCTCCAGGATCTTTTCTGCAGATTCTTCTCTGTGTGTTTGTGTGTCACTCACTCACTCAGTCAGTCAACAAACATGCCATGTGTGCTAGGAGCTGGGCACCCCGAGAAGGACGAGCCACAGCCTCTGCGCAGTGTAGTTCACCCATAAACCAACAGTTCCAGGAGTGTGAGGGTGGAGTCTCTTGTGGGTCTGTTTGAGGAGAAAGCCATGAAAAGGAGGGTGCCACAGGAAGAGGGTTTTGAAGGATGAATAGGAGCTTTCCAGGAAGTAGGGGGAAGGGTGTATACAGTACAGTGGGAACAGCATATGCAAAGCCCAGATATGAAACAAGGAGGCACTTGCTTACCTATTCAGGAGTCCACATGTGTGAGTGTCTGGGTTCTCCTTTCATGGGGAAGCTTCAAATCACACTAGGGTCTAGTTTTGGATCAGAGGGAATCACCCTGCCCCTTCCACTCTTAGCCACTACCACATGATCCATCTGTTCAGAGGCTGGATGTGAGTGCTTGATTACACATACACACACACAGATACTGGCTCCCCAGGCAGCCCCAGGACTGAGCAAGGTCTCCTGGTCCCAAGAGGCCAAGGAGATAAGTGGGGAAGGATGAGGATATAACAGGTGCAGTAGAGGGATGTGGGGCCCTCCCATCACCTCCTTCCCCTAGGCTATGTCCAGAGACCCCACCACACCAAAAAAAAAAAAAACCCTCACTGCCGTTGAGTTGGTCCTGACACATAGCAACCCCTCCTTGGTTTTCTAAGGCAGTATCTGTAGGGAAGTAGATTG
The DNA here is from genome assembly GCF_000298275.1 of Orycteropus afer afer. Lineage (NCBI taxonomy): Eukaryota > Metazoa > Chordata > Mammalia > Tubulidentata > Orycteropodidae > Orycteropus > Orycteropus afer. The sequence continues at coordinate 1,200,672 of NW_006921992.1, read as the reverse complement.
CCCCATCTTCCTTCCGAGGAGTGACTGGTGCATTTGAACCGCTAGCCTTCTGGTTAGCGGTCAAATGCCTTAGGCACTGTGCCACCAGAGCTCCAGCCCTTCACAAAAGCTTGCTTCTCTTGCAGCTGAGTACAGAACCCTGTGCCCTGGTGGTGAGGGCTTCCGGCCCAACCCCATCACCGTCATTCTGGAAGGTGAGTTCTGGCAGGTCATCCATCTGTCCACACACTCATTGGCCTTCTCTCATCCCTCACCTTTCTCTCATCACCACAGTGCAGGATTGGGTAGTTTGTTGGGGCCAAGATCCTCCTGTCTGGGGCCAGGTAGCAGGATTGGACTATGTTTTAAATTTGTAGTGAGCTTTTTGTCTGTTCTTTCCGCCAACTCGTTTTCTACTTGTTGGTTTATTGATCCATTCTTCTTCCACCCACCTGTCCATCCATCTACTCATTTATCTTCCCCTCCATTCACCCACTTGCTCATTTATCCATCCATGACTTTTAATATCCACTCACCCAGCCATCCACGCATTTATCTTCTCCATTCACACACTTGCTTATTCATTTATCCACTACTTTTCATATCCATCCATCCATCCATCCATCCAGTCATCCATCCATCTACCTATCCATCCACTCATTCATCCATCCATCCTTCTATCCACAGGAAATAATGCGATTGGAGAAGATATTTCAACCACAGGGAACTGTGATAGATGGTTAACTATCCAATGAGGGGGGAAGGGGATGAATTCAGGGTGACAGTGACTCAACAAAGTGGGTCCAGCTTTCAAGGGAAACCCTGACCCAAACCCTCCAAATGCCTAACAGCTATGGGATAGCCCTTAGGCTCCTGTGGGACCCTCAAGAGTACAGGGTCGGGTATGGGTGTCCCCTGAGTCCTCTGCTTGGGTGTAGCCTCCAGTCATGGCCACCTCACTTCCTGGCAGATATTGACGAGTGCCAGGAGCTTCCAGGCCTCTGCCAGGGAGGCAACTGTGTGAACACCTTCGGCAGCTTCCAGTGCGAGTGCCCACCCGGATATCACCTGAATGAGGACACCCGCCTCTGTCAGGGTGAGCACAGGCCCCCCCAGGCTAAGCCAGCCTCTTCCTTCCCTCCCTGCCTCTATGCCCTGCTCAGCCTCACTTTCCCCTTGGGTACTGGGGCTTGAAATACTTTTAGAGAACTGCTCACCTGCCATGCTGTCTGGAGCCCATTGGGAGGATTGGGAGAGGGAAAGTGCCTTAGTTACCTAGAGCTACAAATATCACAGTGGGTGGCTTTAAGAACATCAGTTTATTAGCTCATTAGCTGGAAGCAAAATGTCCAAATAGGGTGTCGCCATGTCCATCCCTCTGTGAGCCCCTCTCCTCGTTTCTGATGATTGCTGACAGTCCTTGGCATTCCCTTTCTTGTAGACAATCCTCACGTGTTGTGTGTCTTCACCTGTGTGTGAGGCTGTGTGTGTAGTCTGGTCTTTTTATAACTGAGAAAAGATTAGATTTAGGATTGACCCTACATTAGTATGACCTCAACTGATTGATCCCATTAGATTAGATTACATTATGGAAGGTGATTACATCAGATTGCATTGCAGGATGGCATTATATTACATTATGGAAGGTCATTATATCACATCACATCTGAAAGGTAATCTGCTCGGTATACCCAAGGCCAATTGATTCAGTCACATGTAGCTCCTTCATGACAGCAGCTAGACTAGTGTTTGGCCAAACCACTGGGAACCACAGCTTCACCAAGTGGGCACATAACATTAACCGTCACAGAAGGCTTCATCAGAATGCCCTGTTTCCTCTCTGCTCTGCTGCCGCCTCCTCCCATTTGCCTCGCCTCTGCCCTCCTACATGCTCAGAGGTGACCTGGCTTTATAATGGAAACCATGCCTTCCTCCTTTGGACAAAAACTGACCCCAGCTCAGAGCTCAGGGTGGGAAGGCAAAGACAGAGAAGGAACTGGCCTGCCTTTCTATTACCTGTCTCCCTGTTGTTCTCATTTGAGCATAAAAATAATGGGCAACAATACTAGTATTGATGGCAGTTGTTGTTAGGTGCCATCAAGTTGGCTCTAACTCATAGTTACCCTTTGTACAGCAAAATGAAACACTGTCTGATCCTGTGCGATCCTCACAATCCTGAGCCCATTGTTGTAGCCTCTGGGTCAATCCATCTTGTTGAGTGTCTTCCATTTTTTGCTGACCCTCTACTTTACCAAGCATGATATTTTTCTCCAAGGAATAGTCCCTTCTGACAACATGACCAAAGCGGGTGAGACAAAATCTGGCCACTCTCACTTCTAAGGAGCATTCTGGCTGCACTACTTGCAGGACAGATTTGTTCGTTCTTCTGGCAGTCCATGGTATTTTTAGTATTCTTCGCCAACACCACAATTCAAACATATTAACTCTTCTTCAGTCTTCTTTATTCATTGTCCACCTTTCACATGCATATGAGGCTAT
>NW_006921992.1:1186581-1198094 GCF_000298275.1 Orycteropus afer afer | reverse complement strand
TCATTTATCCACTACTTTTCATATCCATCCATCCATCCATCCATCCATCCAGTCATCCATCCATCTACCTATCCATCCACTCATTCATCCATCCATCCTTCTATCCACAGGAAATAGTGAGATTGGAGAAGATATTTCAACCACAGGGAACTGTGATAGATGGTTAACTATCCAATGAGGGGGAAGGGGATGAATTCAGGGTGACAGTGACTCAACAAAGTGGGTCCAGCTTTCAAGGGAAACCCTGACCCAAACCCTCCAAATGCCTAACAGCTATGGGATAGCCCTTAGGCTCCTGTGGGACCCTCAAGAGTACAGGGTCGGGTATGGGTGTCCCCTGAGTCCTCTGCTTGGGTGTAGCCTCCAGTCATGGCCACCTCACTTCCTGGCAGATATTGACGAGTGCCAGGAGCTTCCAGGCCTCTGCCAGGGAGGCAACTGTGTGAACACCTTCGGCAGCTTCCAGTGCGAGTGCCCACCCGGATATCACCTGAATGAGGACACCCGCCTCTGTCAGGGTGAGCACAGGCCCCCCCAGGCTAAGCCAGCCTCTTCCTTCCCTCCCTGCCTCTATGCCCTGCTCAGCCTCACTTTCCCCTTGGGTACTGGGGCTTGAAATACTTTTAGAGAACTGCTCACCTGCCATGCTGTCTGGAGCCCATTGGGAGGATTGGGAGAGGGAAAGTGCCTTAGTTACCTAGAGCTACAAATATCACAGTGGGTGGCTTTAAGAACATCAGTTTATTAGCTCATTAGCTGGAAGCAAAATGTCCAAATAGGGTGTCGCCATGTCCATCCCTCTGTGAGCCCCTCTCCTCGTTTCTGATGATTGCTGACAGTCCTTGGCATTCCCTTTCTTGTAGACAATCCTCACGTGTTGTGTGTCTTCACCACAATTCAAACATATTAACTCTTCTTCAGTCTTCTTTATTCATTGTCCACCTTTCACATGCATATGAGGCTATTGAAAAGACCATGACTTAGGTTAGGCACACCTTAGTCTTCAAAGTGACATCTTTGCTTCTTAACACTTTAAAGAAGTCTTTTGCAGTAGATCTGCCTAGTGCATTATGACGTCTGATTTCTTGACCGCTGCTTCCATGGTTGTTGATTGTGGATCCAGGTAAAATAAAATCCCTGACAACTTCATTCTTTTCTTCATTTATTGTGATGCTACTTATTGGTCCACTTGTGAGGATTTTCGTTTTCTTTATGTTGAGATGTAATCCATACTCCAGACTAGTCTTTAATCTTCATCAGTGAGTGCTTCAAGTCATCTTCACTGTCAGCAAGCAAGGTTGTGTTATCTGCATATCGCAGGTTGTTAATGAATCTTCCTCCAATCCTGATGCCACATTCTTCTTCATATAGTTCAGCTTCTCAGATTATTTGCTCAGCATACAGATTGAGTAAGTATAGGGAAAGGATACAACCCTGACGCACTCCCTTCCTGATTTTAAACCATGCAGTTTCCCCTTGTTCTGTTCAAACAACAGCCTCCTGGTCTATGTACAGGTTCCTCATGAGTACAGTTAAGTGTACTGAAATTCCCATTCTTTGCAATGTAATCCATAAATTGTTATGATCCACACAATTGAATGCCTTTATATAATCAATAAAACAAAGGTAAACATCTTTCTGGTATTCTTTACTTTGAGACAAGATCCATCTGACATTAACAATGATATCCCTTGTTCTATGTCCTCTTCTGAATCCAGCTTGCATTTCTGGAAATTCTCTGTCAATATACTGCTGCAATTGTTTTTGAATTATCTTCAGCAAAATTTTACTTGTGTGTGATATTAATGGTATTGTTTAATAATTTCCACATTCTTTTGGATCACCTTTCTTTGGAATAGGGACAGATATCTGTCCCTTCCGATCAGGTGGCCAGATAGGTATCTTCCAAATTTCTTGACATAAACCAGTAAGCACCTCTAGTGCTGCATATGTTTGTTGAAACATCTCAATGGGTAACCTGTCAATTGCTGGAGACTTGTTTTTGCCAGTTCCTTCAGTGTAGCTTGGACTTCTTCCTTTGATATCATTGATTCTTGATCATATGCTACCTCCTGAGACAATTCTTTTTGGTACAGTGACTATATTTCTTCTATCTTCTTTTGATACTTCCTGCATCGTTCAATATTTTGCCCATAGAATCTTTCAATATTGCAACTTGAGGCTTAAATTTTTTCCTCAGTTCTTTCAGCTTGAGAAATGGTGAGTGTGTTCTTCCGTTTTGGTTTTTGCACATTTCATTATAATAATTGGCTTTGTCTGCTTGAGCTGCTCTTTGAAATCTTCTGTTCAGCTCTTTTATCTTGTCATTTCTTCCATTTGCTTTAGCTACTCTCCATTCAAGGGCAAGTTTCAGAGTCTCTTCTGACATCCATCTTGGTCTTTTCTTCCTTTCCTGTCTTTTTAATGACCTTTTGCAGTCTTCATGTATGATACTCTTTCTTGATATCATCCCACAACTCATCTGGTGTTTGGTACTTAGTGTTCAGTGAATCAAATCTGTTCTTCAGATGGTCTCTAAATTCAGGTGGGTATACTCAAGGTCAATGGCTTTCATGAACTTGTTTTAATTTTCTTCAGCTTCAAGTTGAACTTACATATGAGCAGTTGTTGGTCTGTTCCATAGTCAGCTCTTGGCCTTGTTTTGACTGAAGATACTGAGCTTCTCCATTGCGTCTTTGCACTGACATAGTCGATCTGATTCCATTTGGTGAGATCCATGTATATAGTCGCCATTTATGTTGTTGAATAGGTATTTGCAGTTAGTAAGTCATTGAGCTTGCAAAATTCTATCATACAATCTCCAGCATCATTTCTATCACCAAAGCCGTATTTTCCACTGCTGCTGCTGATTTTTGTTTCCCACTTTTGCATTCCAATCACCAGTAATAATCAATAGATCTTGAGTGCATGTTTGGTTAATTTCAGACTGCAGAAGTTGATAAGAATGTTCGATTTCTTCATCTTTGGCTTTAGTGGTGGGTGTGTAAATTTGATAGGCACTTGGGTTGTTTCCACACATTGGCTGTTGTGACTAGTGCTGCAGTGAACACTATTATGCAAGTCTGTTTGTGTCCTTACCTTTACTTCTGGGTAAACATCTGGGAGTGGAATGTCTCTGCACTTTAAGCTTGATCTTGAAACCAAACTCCAGCCCATGATGAAGTGGTTCCACTGGACGTGGAATGGGAGTGGAGATTTATTCAAATAATTCCCAGATGCCCTTTCCCTTCCCTGCAGACATCGATGAATGCTCAGCACACTCGGGCATCTGTGGCCCTGGCACCTGCTACAACACCCTGGGGAACTACACCTGTGTCTGCCCTGCCGAGTACCTGCAAGTCAATGGCGGCAACAACTGCATGGGTAGGAAGTGTGATGACCCCGGGGACCAGCAGTTGTGGGAGCAGCATGTGGGTACAGGAGGGAGTGCTGGGAGTCTCTGAGCCTTGGAAATGCGTGTTTAGGGAGGAGGGAGAGGGAGGGCTTGGGTATATTTGAGGTGCTGAGATACTGTAATGAATGACCCAGAAGAGACTAGGATTTGGGGGACCAGGGCTGCCATGAATGGTTGCCCAGGTTGTACAATGCCCAAGTCCGTGGGGACAGAGTCATCAAGCTGGTAATTTCTAAATGGATTCATGACTCCTTCTCTCCCTGACCTCAACCACAGACATGAGAAAGAGCATCTGCTTCCGGCACTATAATGGCACATGTCAGAATGAGCTGTCCTTCAACGTGACCCGCAAGATGTGCTGCTGCTCCTACAACATCGGCCGGGCCTGGAACAGACCCTGTGAGGCCTGCCCCACCCCTGCCAGCCGTGAGTGCCTTCTTCCCAGCCTGGCCCTTCTTAGTGCCCAGTTTATGGAGCGGTGGGAGACCATGGGTGGTGCAAATGGTTAAGCACTGCACTGCTCACCGAAAGGTTGGCAGTTTGAAGGGCCTGGTGATCTGCTTCCAAAAGGTCACACCCTTGAAAACTCCATGGAGCACAGTTCGATTCTGTGACACATGGAATTACCATGGGTTGGAATTTGGTGTGGGGTTTTTACAGAGGTACAGCCCATTTCAGGCTCCCAGATTAGCCCACCTTCTTCTCAAGGAAGCTGAAGAGCCAACATTCCATCACAGTGTACAGAAACGAGTAATTTTGTTGGGGGCAAGGCATCTTCCACAGACCGTTTGGGGACTTAGTGAGTGCCTGGGCTGGGAAGAAAGCACAGCTGGTTACAGGAACCAAGGCCCCCAGGGCTGAGGGCAGGGAAGACTCAGGAAGCTTTGGGGAGGACTGGCCTTGATGAGGATGTAGGTCAGGGTAGGGAAGGCCATTCCAAGCAAGGGAGCTACATGAGCAAAGGCCCAGGAGCAGGGTGGAGTAGAACGGGTTGGCAGCTGGGATGATACTTGATGAAATGATCTAGCAGCCAGCCCAGGTTGTCTGAGAGCTGCAGGAGTGGGCAGTGATGAGAGGGGTCAGCTAGCAGTTTACAGTCCAATGGGAGAGCTCATGGTTTAGCGTATGTGGGTGCTAGGCAAGAGTAAGAGTCAGCTTCCCCTTCTGGGTTGTACAGGCTGGGAGAAAGATGCACATAGCCAGTACTGACTGGGATTGTCAAGAACACATGTGGTACCCCAGTTGCCTGCCCTTGAACGTGTACACCTGAAGCTAGGTGGCAGGTAGAAAAGGACAAGGCAGAAGTCTACACCAACAGAAAAGCTGGCTGTGATTGGTCACAGGACGCAGGCAGAGGACCAGCTAGTGAGCCAGGCAGGATCTGGGGATGGGTGACAAGGGGGCACAGTCCCAACATTTGCATCCATATGGATACATCTGGATCTGCTCCTCCTGGAAACTGAGGGCTAGCAGGTCACATCTCAGTGGCATCAGCAAAATGTAATGGGACAATGAGTTGCTCTAGGAGTCCGTGTGCTGCCTCAAGTCAGGGTGGAGGAATTGGGGGGCTTTACAGTTGGCTGCCCTAAGTCCTTAAGGTTGGAGTTTGGTTACAAAGGTGGTCTCACAGAGCATGTCATGTCCAGATGTGCAAATAAATCAGTGTAGATGGAGCAGAGGATGATGGTTGCAGGAGAGGTGGGGGTGGGGGCTGAGAGTCTTGAGGTCCAAACTGAAGATTTCATCATGAGGACACTGGGGACTGGTTGATGGTGCTTATGTAGGGCAGGGGTGGGGGAGGTTGGTCTTTGCATTGGGAGACCACACTGCACAGGCTCATCCTTTAACCCTCCCAGTGCTGGTCAAAGTGGAGGTAGGGAAGGGGCCGGGAGACTGGTTAGGGGCTGGGCTGCAGGAATGGAGGGATAGGGTGATTCCAGAGGAGGGGGTGATGGAAAGGGCAAGGATATCAGTGGGGCAGGGCCTACCGTGCCCATGCATCCATGTGCCCATCCATCTACTCATCCTTCCATCCATCCTCTATCCATGCATTCATCCATCCACTCATCTATCATCTATCCATTAATGCATCCGTACATATATATACCCCCTCACCCCTCCATGCATCCATCCAACCATCATTCATTCTCCATCTATCATCCATTCATTCATCCATTCACTCATCTATCTATCCACCCATCCATCCATTCATCCATCCATATGTACATCCCCTCATCCCTCCATGCATCCATCTATCCCTCCTCTATCTATGCATTCATCCATCCTCTAATCTATCCATCCACCCATCCATACATCCATCCATATGTACATCCACTCATCTCTCCATGCATCCATCTATCCCTCCTCTATCTATGCATTCATCCAACCTCTAATCTATCCATCCACCCATCCATTCATCTACCCATCCATATATACATCTACTCATCCCTCCATGCATCCTTCCATCCATCATCCATCCATTCTCCGTCCATGCATTCATCCATCAGCCCATTCATGCATCTTCATATCCATGTATCCATCCGTCTGCTTATCCATCCATCCACCCACCCACCCATGCCTGCATCCATCCATTGACTCATCCATCCATCTGTCCACCCGTCCATCCACTCATCCATCCATCCACCCACCTACACATGCATCCACCCATCCATGCTTCTGTCCAGTGACCCATCCATCCATCTACCCATCCCTGCACTCATCCATCCATCCACCCACCTACACATGCATCCACCCATCCATGCTTCTGTCCAGTGACCCATCCATCCATCTACCCATCCCTGCACTCATCCATCCATCCACCTGCCCACTCATCCGTATATCCATCCATCCTTCCCATACCCATTCCACCCTTCTTTCCTTTGTCCAGTGGATTATCAGATCCTGTGTGGGAACCAGGTCCCCGGCTTCATCACTGACATCCACACAGGGAAGCCCCTTGGTGAGTGACCACAGCACCTCCATTTGTAGGCTCAGGTCCCTCTGCTACTGTCCTGCTCCCAGCTCTGAGCTCCCCTCTACCTAGGCCCTGCCTGCTCTGTTCTCTCCTGGGTCCCTGGCCATGCCCACTCTCCTTTTCTTCCACACCATCCCACCCCTCACACCTCAGTATGGGCCAGGAATCCTGCCACAGAAGAATTTCCTGTATATTGAATGAGGTTTTGGATAGTTTAATACCTGAATGCCCCATTTCAGTTGTGCAGTATTTAACCAATGAAAGCATTCTTAGTTCTTTTACTCACATGGATGTATCCTCCCTATTTTGGAAAATTGGAACATGGCAGATAAGACTCACTTCCCCTTTACCCACCACCCCAGATTTGCTTGCTTCCCTTCCAGGGTTCCCACTGTTTTATGTTCAGAGCATTTCTTCTTAGTTCTTTCCTCATACATTGGAGTGCACATGTAAGTCCCCCATGGAAAATGTATGGTATTGTTTTCTGGGGATTTTTACATAAATTACGTGATATTCTACTTATGTGTCTGCAAGTGGCTTGCTTCCCCCAGCAGTGTGTCTTGAAAAGGAGCCCCAGTGGTGCAATGGTTAAGCGCTTGACTGTTAACTGAAAGGTTGGCAGTTCAGACCTACTCAGCAGGTTGACAGCCTAGAAAACTCTATGGAGCAGTCCTACTCTGTCACCTGGGGTTGCTGTGAGTCAGAATTGACTGGACGGCACACAGCAATGTGTTTTGAGGAACCTGCCTCTCCCCTTTGCCATTCATCGTAGTAGTCCATGGGCAGGTTCACCTCAGGCCATGAGCCATCCACTCCCCATCATGGACACAGAGCTAGTTTCTGGGTTCTTTTTTATTTTTAAATGAAGCTTTATTGAGATTCTTTCTGTCTTAGTTCTCTAGTGCTGCTATAACATAAATACCACAAGGAGGTGGCTTTAAAGAACAGAAATTTATTTTCTCACAGTTCTGGAGGGTAGCAGTCTAAATTCAGGGACTTGGCTCTAGGAGGCAGTCCTTCCTCTTCAGTTTCAGCTTCTAGTAGCTGCCAGCATCCTTGGTGTTGCTGGGCTTACAGATGCATCCCTCTTGTCCTCTGTCCTCATCTTCCCCCTCCCCTCTGTGTGTGTGTGTGTGTGTGTGTCTATTCTGTTCATTTTATAACTCAGAGGGGATTAAGGTTTAGGATCCACCCTACTTGGGTATGGCCTCATTAACATAACAAAGAAAACCCTATTTGCAGGTAGAGGGGCCAGGATTTCAGTACATATTTTGGGGAACACATTTCAATCCATAACAATTTCGTTTACCACACACTTCACCCATTTCAAGTGTACAGTTCAGTGATTTCTGGTATGTTCACGGAATTGTACAACTATCCCCTCAGTCTAGGTTTACAACATTTTCATCACCCAAAAGGAAGCCCGGCACCCACCAGCAGTTGCTCTCCATTCTCCCTTCTCCCATCCCCTAGGCAACCACTAATCTAGTTTCCAATTTTACAGACTTGCCTACAATGGACATTTCCTATCAATGGAATCATTCAATACTCAGCTTTTTGTGCCAGGCTTCTTTCACTCACCATATTTCCATCCACATTGTAGCAGGTGTCAAAGCTCCATCCTTTAAGGCTGAATAATGTTCCACTGGATAGCTGGACTCCAGTGTGTTTATCTATTCATCTGTTGATGTTTCAGTTTCTTACTAAGCACTGTCCCAGGATGCCCTATTACGGACACACACACATACCCACGAAGCTGCTGCTTTTTAGGAGACTTCACACGCAGGGTTCTTGCTGTTGTTAGATGCCCATGAATCGGTTCTGGCTCAGTGACCCCATGTACAACAGAATGAAACACTGCCCGGTCCTGCGCCATCATCAGTCTTTGCTACGTTTGAGCCCCTTGTTGCAGCCACTGTGTCATCTGCCTTGTTGAGTGTCTTCCTCTGCTTCGCTGACCTAGCACAATGTCCTTTCTAATAACATGTCCAAAGCATGTAAGACAAAGTCTCCACATCCTCCCTTCTAAGGAACATTCTGGATGTCCTTTTCCAAGACAGATTTATTTCTTCTACTGGCTGTCCCTGGTATAGTCAGTATTTTTTGCCAACACCATAATCAAATTCATAATTCTTCTTCAGCCTCCTTTGTTTATTATCCAGCTTTCACATGAATATGAGGTGATTGAAAAGACTATGTCTTGGATCAAGCAAACTGACAGACAAGTGGTAGGCAGGGTTCCTTGATCACAGGAAATTGTGTTTCTAGTGAAGACAAATTGAAGAACAATGGCATCTCATTCATCATCAAAAGGAGCATTACAAGATTTATCCTAACGTTCAACACCATCAGCAATAGGAAGATATCCATATGCCTACAAGGAAGACCAGTTAATACCACTATTATGCAAATTTACACACCAACCACTAATGCCAAAGATGAAGAAATTGAAAATCTTGACCAACTTCTGCAGTCAGAAGTTGTTCAGACATGCAATCAAGATGCATTGATAATTACTGGTGATTGGAATACAAAAGTTGGAAACAAAAACATGTTGGACATTGGAAAATATGGCCTTGGTGAAGGAAACGACATTAGAGATCCCATGATAGAATTTTGCAAGACCAATGGCTTATTCATTGCAAATACCTTTTTTCACCAACATAAATGGTGACACTTGTACCTGGCTGGATAGAATACACAGGATATGGAGGAATCATATCAACTACATCTGTGGAGTGAGATGATGGAGAAGCTCAGTATCACCAGTCAGAACAAGGCCAGGGCCAACTGTAGAACAATCAGTTGCTCATATGCAAGTTCAAGTTGAAGTGGAAGAAAATTAAAACAACTCCACAAAAGCCAAAGTGCAACTTTGAGTAAGTCCCACCTGACTGTAGAGATCATCTCAAGAATAGATTTGATGCATTGAACACTAATGACTGAAAACCTTATGAATTGTAGTGTGACATCAAGGACATCATACATGAAGAAAGCCAAAGGTCAGTAAAAAGACAGGAAAGAAAGAAAGGACCAGAATGGATATAAGACAAGACTCTGAAACTTGCTCTTGAGTGTAGAGTAGCTGAAACAATTGAAATAAATGATGAAGTAAAAGAGCTGAACAGAAGAACATTTCAAAGGGTAACTTGAAAAGACTAAGTAAAGGATTATAGCAAAATCTGCAAAGACCAGGAGTTAGAAAATGAAAAGGGAAGAATACACTTGGCATTTTTCAAACTAAAAGAACTGAAGAAAAAGCCTCAATTTGCAATATTGAAGGATTCTGTGGGCAAAATATTAAATGATGCAGGAGGCATCAAAAGAAGATGGGAGGAATACACAGAGTCACTGTACCAAAAAGAATTAATTGGTCAGCCTTTTCAAGAGGTAGCATATGATCAAGAACCAGTGGTATGGAGACTTCTGGTAAGATGGAATAATAGGCAGACAAGAGACACAGACCCTCTTCAACAAAGAAAAGAAAAACCAGTTGACAGAGATACAGAAAATAATCCTGGAGCCCTGAGCTTTGAAAGGAACTATACAGAAGTGGATTAGGCACCAACTAGTGGAAAAACCTGAACAAAAACAATGAGTACAGAGACGATCAGAGCTGTGGACTGTCAGCTACTCTGACAGGACCAACAGCCTGAATATTTCCAAGTGGTGTTGGGACCTGAGAAGTGACCTAAAGATCAGCCCTGGTCACCAAGGGCTACAGGGACAACTGCACTGGTGGCCTATGACTAGGAAGGGAAACAGCAACCTGAGCTGTTGACTTTCTGCTGTCCGGAGGGCACAGCCATTTTTATTGTTTACATGTGGCAGCCGTTTTAGGTATTTAAAGTGACTGAGGGTGCAGCCATTTTGAATCTTTACAAGTGGCAACCATTTTGGATTTTAAAGTGATAGGATTCTCATTGAGATTCCAGGGACCTAAGAATAGGCTCTGTTTACCAGGGTGGGCAGAGACATACAAGAGGCTGAGAACCAAAGGAGACAAGTGGTGAGTATATAAGTGCTGTCAACTAGTGAATAGAGGAGCACAGCACAGTACCCTGCTTGTATAGATAACATACAAACAAAACAAAACAAAAACACGAAAATCATGGGCAAGTCACTCCAACGTACAACCACCAATTAAACACAAAAACGTCACAATGTCTCAGAGATAACAGAGCATCACAGTCCACGCAAAGAAACAAGATAAAGCAGGAGAAATAAGGGACCAGGATATAGACTCAAAACACATCTGTGAGGAAGATGCAGGATTGAAACTCCTTGATAAGGAATTCAAAAGAATTATATTTAGGTATCTTCAAAGGACTGAGAGACAGATCAAGGAAAACACAGACAAAACCCTAGAAGAATTTTGGAAGAAAATACAATTATTCTTGAAAAATTAGAAATGATTTAAAATCTACAGATAGAAATCCAGAAGATTGATACTAAATTGTCAGAAATGGATAACACATTGAAAAGGCAAAGGAGTAGAACTTAAGCAATGGAAGACAAAATTAGTGAGATTGAAGACAAATACCTGAATACTTCTCTGGAAAGGGAACAATCAGAAAAAAAGATTAAAACAAAATGAAGAAAGCCTAAGGTTTATGTGGGATACCATCAAAAGGAATACCTACATGTCATTGGAATTCCAGAACAGGAAGAGAAAAATAAAACCACTGAGAAAATTGTCCAAGATTTGTTGGAAGAGACTTCCCTGATATGATGAAAGATGAGGATATATCCATTCAGGAAGTCCAACGAACCCCAAACAGGACAGACCCCAAAAGAAAATCACCAAGACATAGCATCATCAAACTCACCAAAACCAAAGACAAAGAAAGAATCACGAGAGCAGCACAGGAAAAATGAATAGTTACCTACAAGGGGCAACTAATAAGACTAAGCTTGTATTTCTCAGCAGAAACCATACAGGCGAGAAGACAATGGGATGGTATATATAAAACACTGAAAGAGAAAAATTTCCAACCAAGATGTATGTACCCAGCAAAACTGCTGGTGGAATTAGGACATTTCCAGATAAGCAAAAATTAAGGGAATTTGTTAAAACCAGACCAACCTTACAAGAGATGCTAAAGGGAGCCCTTTGGACAGAGA
>NW_006921992.1:1185666-1186245 GCF_000298275.1 Orycteropus afer afer | reverse complement strand
AATGACAGCAACAAATTCATATTTGCTGATAATTACATATCTGGCAAGGAACTTATCTCTAAGATTGATGGAAAACTCCAATGCCTCAACACCAATGGAGTTAACAATCCAATTGAAAAATGGGTAGAAGACATGAATAAACACTTCACCAAGGAGGATATTCAGGTGACCAGCTGAAGGGATGCTCACAATTATTGGCCATCAAAGAGATGCAAATCAAAACAACAATGAGATACCGTCTCACCCCAGCACTGATGGCAAGGTTCAACGAGACAGAAAATAACAAATGCTGGCAGGGATAGGGGGAGTTTGGGACTCTCATACACTGCTGGCAGGATTATGAAGGGATACAACCACTGGAAAGCAATATGGAGATCACTTAGAAAGCTGGAATTGGAGATACCATTTGACCCAGAAGTCCCATTACTAGGTGTATATCCTAGAGAGGTGAGGAACGGATATATACACACTGATGTTCATCACAGCACTATTTACAATAGCAGAAAGATGGAAACAACCTACATACCCATCAGTGGAAGAGTGGTTGACCAAATTATGGTACATACACATAATAGAATG
>NW_006921992.1:1173599-1185105 GCF_000298275.1 Orycteropus afer afer | reverse complement strand
ACAGCAGTTCACATATACTTTGTCTCATGTCATTGACCAAAATTTACAATGCAGCAGCTCCCCTCCCACTTCCTCCCCATAGTTACCTCCTCCCAGTGTCTATCCCTTCATACTCTTCGAGAGGCCCATTGTCTGCCAACCCTGTATATGATCTTGGATACACTCTCCATTTAGACAGATACGTATTCATTTATGTCAAGTAATTTGGAAGACAGCTACATGGCCAACTGCCTGGAAGAGATCCATATTTGTGCACATCCCAAAGAAAGATGATCCAATAGGATGTGGAAATTATCAAACAATATTCTTAATATCACACACTAGTAAAATTTTGCTGAAGATAATTCAGAGATAGTTGCAGCAGTACATCGACAGGGAACTGCCAGAAATTCAAGCTGGATTCAGAAGAGGATGTGGAATGAGGGATATCATTGCTGATGTCAGATGATGAATCTTGACTGAAGGCAGATAATATCAGAAAGATGCTTACCTGTGTTTCATTTACTGTGCAAAGGCGTATGACCATGTGGATCATAGCAAGTTATGGATAACATTGCAAAGCATAGGAATTCCAGAACATTTATTTGTGCTTATGTGGAACTTGTACATAGACTAAGGGGCAGTTGTTTGAATAGAACAAGGGGATACTGCATGGTTTAAAGTCAGGAAAGGCATGTGTCAGGGTTGTATCCTTTCACCGTATTTACTCAATCTTCATGCTGAGCAAATAATCCAAGAAACTGGACTATCTGAGGAAGAAAACAGCATCAGACTTGGGAGAAGACTCATTAACAACCTGTGATATGCAGATGACATTTTTCTTGCTGAAAGCAAAGAGGACTTGAATCACTTACTGATGAAAATCAAAGACTACAACCTTCAGTATAGATTACACCTCAACATAAAGAAAACAAAATTCCTCACAACTGAACCAATAAGTAGCATTATGATAAACCGAGAAAATAATGAAGTTGTCAAGGATTTAATTTTAATTAGATCCACAATCAATGCCCATGGAAGCAGCAGTCAAGAAATCAAACAACATATTGCACTGGGCAAATCTGCTGCAAAAGACCTCTTTAAAGTGTTAAAAAGCAAAGATGTCACTTTGAGGACTAAGATGAGCCTGACTCAAGCCATGGTATTTTTAGTCGCCTCATATGCATATGAGAGCTGGACAGTCAGTAAGGAAGACTGAAGAAAAGTTGATGCATTTGAGCTGTAGTATTGGTGAAGAATACTGAATATACCATGGACTGCCAGAAGAACAAACAAATCTCTCTTGGATGAGCTACAACCAGAATGCTCCTTAGAAACAAGGATGGCAAGAACTTCGTCTCACATACTTTGAACGTGTTATCAGGAGAGACAGGTCTCTGGAAAAGGACATTATACTTGGAAAAATAGAAGGTGAGTGAAAAAGAGAACGACCCTCAGTGAGGTGGGCTGGCAAGTGGCTGCAGTAACGGGCTTTATGAGGACTGGCAGTGTTTACTCTGTGGCTCTTAGTGTCTCTATGAGTTGGAGCCAACTTGGTAACATCTCACAACCACCACAGTGAAGACAGACACATTCTCCCTCCTCCTATCTCTTTTCCCACATTCTCATTCTCTGGTGGGAGCAGCTTTGTTTTGACCACAGCAGGTATTTTGAGTCTGTGCTCATGGGAGACTCCAGGTCCTCCCTCCATGGGAACCTTAGCTCAGGGTCCCCAGAATGTCCCAGGACCCATGCCCCCCTGACAGCTGATGCCATCTGCAGACATCGACGAGTGTGGGGAGATCCCGGCCATCTGTGATGGTGGTGTCTGCATCAACCAGATCGGGAGTTTCCGCTGCGAGTGCCCCATGGGCTTTGATTTCAACAGCTTCCTGTTGGTCTGCGAAGGTGCCGTCCCACCCCTCCATTCTCAGCCCTGCCCCCACCCCACCCTAGGGATCGGCTCAACCCCCACTGGGGTCTGGGTGGGATGCTGGGCTCCCCTGTGCTCTCTGGCAAGTCACTTTAATCCTAGGAGCCTCACTTTCTCCATTTGTAAAATGAGGCTAACTCCTTTCCAAGGCCCTCCATCCACATGTGACTCTCCAAGCTCTGGTGGCATAGTGCCTAAGGCACTTGACTGCTAACCAGAAGGCTGGCGGTTCGAATCCACCAGCCACTCCTCAGAAGGAAGGTTGGGCAATCTACTTCCATAGTGATACCACTTCAGAAACCCAAGGAGGGGTCGCTATGAGTCACATCCAGCTCGACAGCAATTCATTGTCTTCTATGCACTTCTGACTGCTTCCAGAAAGACCACCTGCTCTGAAGTCAGGGGGCTGGTTTTCGGATGGCAGCAAGGCTTCTCCTTCACCCCCACTTCTGTTTGGTTTCCTGTCTTCTCCAGACACAGATGAGTGTGCGAGCGGGGAGAGCCCCTGCCAGCAGAACGCCGACTGCGTCAACATCCCAGGCAGCTTCCGCTGCCAGTGCACTCGTGGATACAGGCTCTCACCTGGTGGGGCCTGTGTGGGTGAGTGGTACCCCTGGGAAGGTGCAGGGAGGGAGGTGAAGGGACAAAGCCTGGCTCTGCCACCTGTTAGAACTCGGGAAGGCTCTACTCTTCCCAGCTCACTCCTCGCTGCCTCATCAGACCAGCCCAGGGGGCTGCGCTCACCATCTCTGATGCCAAATGTGTGATGAGTGATAAATCCCCTCCACACGCTGCTACACCCCACAGAAATAACCTGCTTCCTTCCCTGGTCAGTCCAGACCCGCTGCCAGCACAGAGCTCTCTTCTCCCCGTTCACCAGGTGCTGGGTCAGTGGGCACTGGTCCTTTCTCTCTCTTAATCCCCATTTGTCAGGAACCAGATCAATGGGCATTGGTCTGCTCTCTCCATTCACCTGGGGCTGGGTCATGGAAACCATGCCCCCTTCATCCCTATCCACCAGGGGCCGGGTGAGCAGGTACCTCCCCTCATCCCCATTCACCTGGGGCTAGGTGGTGGGGACCAGCTCCTTCTCTGTTTCTTAGGTCCAGTAATCTGGTGCAGTGAGTCACTGGGAGAGCTCAATCTTTAATACAATAGGAAGAAGGGATACAAACACATAGAGTGAGGCCCAGGAGGGGTCTCAGGGGACACACTCACCCTCCTAAGAGCACATGTTCTATCTCTCTGCTGAGCCTCCTTCTTCCAGGGTCCTTATTGGCCTCACACATGGCCGTGACAGATGGACACCATGCCTCCTGAGCCTGAGTCAACATCAGGCTGCACGTGGTCCTTCGTGATCTGGTCAGCCCCCACCCCACTCATTGGCCTCAGGTGTGGTTGTCTCTCAGGAACCAGAACCAAAGGCCAAAATGCAAGGGGTCCACAGCTCACAGCACAGGAGGAGCCTGGAGTCCAGCAGTAGCTTTAATGAGGGGCTTCTAGACAGGTTCAAGCTTCCCCTGCCATGTTGTGGGAGAGGCACAGACCCACACACTGGGCGATGGGGGCCTGGTAACACCATACTGCCTGCTCCACAGGACGGAACGAGTGTCAGGAGATCCTGAATGTCTGTAGCCATGGCAGCTGCGTGGAAACAGAGGGCAGCTATGCATGCCTGTGTCACCGTGGCTTCCGGGCCTCAGTGGACCAGACCATGTGCATGGGTGAGCACCTTCTAGCTCCCTCCTCTCAGGCTGGGCACCCAGGGGGAGGGGCCTGGGGCACGCACTTCCCTGGGTGGGGGAGAATATTTCCATCATTCCAGTGAGCAGACAGATTGAGTCCTGGTGCTGAGACTTAGGGTATAAACAGCTAGTTTGTCTCCCTGTACCTCAGTTTCCCATCTGTAAAATGGAAATCATTACCCATGTATGTGGATGGGGCTAGATGCAGGGATGTGGACGGGATCCAGGTGGCCCCTGGCTCCCTGAGCCCTACCCCTGATGCTTTTGGTGGGCTGAGCGGGGGATTGGGGGCTTTGCTTGGATAGACATTGACGAGTGTGAGCAGCAGCCATGTGCAAATGGGACCTGCAAGAACAGCGTCGGCTCCTACAACTGCCTCTGCTTTCCTGGCTTCGCGGCAACGCACCATGGGGATTGCTTGGGTGAGCCAGCTGGCCTGGCAGTCAGGCCTCAGTGGTCCCCACTGGGAAATGGGTCCATGGCACTGCTTGGTGATCAGGGCTCTCACCCCAGGTTTCCCATCAGAATAACCACAAGGTGCTAGGCTTCCCTCTGAAAAATGAGTCAGCCACAAAGTCCTTCTCACACCTTTAGCTGCCAGGGGCTAACAAGGTGATGGGGAGGGCATCACCAGGGTTTACACTGTGAGGTTGGGGTGGTAATGACAGTGCAGAGAGGGGAGACAGCAAAATGAAGCAAGACCTTAGTGATGTGACACTGCAGTTTAGCACAGTTGTTAAAAGCACGGACTCTGAGTCAGACAGCAGCAGTTCAAATCCCAGCTTTGCCACCTACCAACTGTGTGACCCTAAAAAAAGTCAATTAACCTTTTGGCTCCTCACTGTCCTCATCTGTAAAAAGAGTTAATATACAACCCATCCTATATTAAAGTGCTCGGGTGCTAACTGAAGGGTTGACGGTTTGAAGCAACCAGGCACTCTCAGGGTGAAAGATACAGCTGTCTGTTTTCTTAAAGAGTTACGGCCTTGGAAACCCTGCGAGGCAGTTCTGCTCTGTTCCTTGGGCTGCTGTGAGTGGGGTTCACCTTGATGACAGTGAGTTTTGATTCTCCTGTATTGAGGGCAGTGATGGTGGTTCAGTGGTAGAATTCTCACCTTTCATGCAGGAGACCCAGTTTTGACTCCCAGCAGGTCCCCCCAGGCTCAACCCTCTCACCTGTCTATCAGTGGAGGCCTGTGTGTTATAGTGCTGAACAGGTTACAATGGAGCTTCCAGATTAGTACAGACTGGGGAGAATGGTCTGGTGGTTGACTTCCAAAACTCAGCCAAAAAGAAAAAAAAAAAAATCTGTGTAGTCCAACAGTCCAGTATGCAGCCAATCATGAGGACAGTGCAGGACCAGGTAACACAACCCTTTGTGCATGGGGTCTCTGAGTCGGGGACTGGCTTGATGGCAGCTGTCAACAACAACCATATATTAATAGAAGACCAAGTACACTTCTGAAAAAGAAATGTTACCAGGGATGAAAAGAGAGATCATATAATGACTGAGGGGTCAATTCCCTAAGAAGACAACAGTCATCAAACAATACATCTAACAAAAGAGCTTTGAAATAGATGAAGGAAAAACTAACAGAAATGGTAAGAGCAATAGAAAGATCCACAATTATAGCTGAAGCATTCAATGCTCTTGTCTCAGTAATAGAACAAGTAGAAAGAACATCAGTAAGGACATAGAAGATCTGAACAACACTTTTAACCACCTAGACCCCACTGCTATTTGTAGAACATTCCACCCAACAGCAGCAGAATATATATTCTTGTCATATGCACATGGAAAGCCCCCAAAAAGAGCATATTCCAGGCCAGAAAACAGACCTTAATAAATTTAAAAGAATTGAAGTTAATCATCAGAAGATATCCAGAAATCCCCCCAACTATTTAGAAATTAAACCAGTTGCCATCAAGTCAGCTCCAACTTGTAGTGACCTCATGTGGGTCAGAATACATCTATGTTCCACAGATTTCCAGTAGCTGATGTTTAGGGAGTAGATGCCCAGGCCTTTCTTCTGAGCTGCCTCTGAGTGGGCTTGAACTTCCAAACTTTCAGTAGCTGTGTACATTAACTGCACCATGCAGGGACTCTGGAAATTAGACAACATACTTCTTGAAAAAAAAAAAAAAAAACTTCTAAATAACCCATAAGGCAAAGAAGAAATCATAAGGGAAATTAGAAAATATTTTTAATTAAGTGAAAATAAAAATACAACATATGAAAATGTATGGGGTGCAGCTATGAGAGTACTTAGAGGCAAATTCAAAGCATCAAATGTTTATATTGGAATATATCAATACTAAGTCAGTTGGAAAGCTAAATGAGATAATGCACAGAGCCTAGCACATGAGTGCTCAGTCCACTCAGGCTGTGGATGACCTCAGACTGCCGACCTCCCGTTTTGCAGATGTGGATGAGTGCACCACCCTGGCAGGGCAGATATGCCGATTTGGCCAGTGTCTCAACACAGCCGGCTCCTTCCACTGCCTCTGCCAGGATGGCTTTGAACTTACATCCGATGGGAAAAACTGCATGGGTGAGTCTCTGCATGGTGCTGGGAGCCATCCCCCTCAGCCCCTGCTCCAGTTTGATCTGTGACTGGTGCTTCCAAGTGAATGTGATTTGGTTTAAGAACCATCCATTTATTTGAAGGTGTAAGAGGAAACAAAGTCAGCCCATCACACCCATGTTTTCATGGGTTTTGTGGCATAAAGTGAAGCCATCTTGAGATGGCATCTAGAGAAAGGAGTAGTTGATGTGCTAAGTAGACACCGGGGAAGCTGGGAAAGTGTCTGTAAGTGGCTTGAGATTAAGAACTTTGCTCCCTTTTCTCCCTGGACACTACTTGTCTCCACTTACAACTCCCAAAGGTCCAGATAATTCTTCACCAGGTATCCCTGCTTTCCTAGGTCTCAGCCCTTCCCCTGGAATCAGAGCTGTCTCTGAGAGGGCTTGTCTTAGCACTCTCAGCCATTACATGACGCCTACAGATGCTGGTCACAGCCCTAGATCCCCTGCCCCCTGGATGACACTGGGACTGCCTGCTTCTCCTTCACAGACATCAACGAGTGTCACAGCCTGGTGGGAACCTGCCTGCCAGGAACTTGCCAGAACCTAGAGGGTTCCTTCCGCTGCATCTGTCCCCCCGGCTTCCAAGTGCAAAGTGACCACTGTATTGGTGAGTGTCTCTGAGGCCAGGAAGGTGCCTCTGAGCCTCCATTTCACCGTCTATAAAATGGTAGTACCAGCTGGACCACAGTGAGGGTGGAGATGCACTCAGCACAGCACCAAGACATAGCTCCATGTGCTATTTTATTGCCTTTATGATAACTTTTGGACTCCCAGCTCAGTGCTCTCTCTCCAAGGCCACAGATGTCCTGTGCACCCTGTAAAACAGGCGTGGGTATGGGGTCTCACCTTACCTCCAAGCACCCAAACGTAGAACTCCTCACTCTGTCAATGTCATCGAGGTTTGGAGAGATTCAGTCAAGAGAAGCATTTCCCTCACTCCCAGCTGCACGACCTTAGATCAGCCCAAGCCTCAGTTTACTCCTCTGTACAATGGGGAAGCTGCAAACAGGTTGAAGATGACACAAATCAGCATGAGGTGGCACACCCCAGGGTGCAGTACACGAGAAGTGCTCAGTCATTGTGTGCTCAGTCATTATGTGATCACTTGTCACAGAACTGATGGTTAGAGCAGCTTCTAGGGAGACCTGAGTCTTTGGAAAACATCTACACAGAGCAAACTACCCCCTTTCTTCTCAGCCTTTGAGGTTCTCTCATGATCTGGTTAAGGTTTGTGGGTAGAAGATAGTGGAGAGGCACAAGTGTCATGGGGACTCCTGCAGGGTCCTGGCCAAGGGCTAGCCCATCATCTTTGCAGAGCCAGGCTCACTTACCAGAGAGGGATCACATTGACAGACCCAACACAGCCTTTCTCCCAGACTAGTCTTGTACACATCAGGCAGGCTAGCCCAGCCTGATCTGGGCTGTTCTCCAGTATAGGCAACAGCATTCATCTGGGCTAGCCTTGTGCAGCCTGGGCTATCCTAGACCAGTCTGGCCTGTCCTCTTCTGATCCAATCTTCCATCTGGACTTGCCTCTTACAATCTGAGCTAACCTGGACCAGTCTGACTTAACTTCCTATGATCCAATCTTTCATCTGCCTTGTATAACCTGGGCTAGAGTTATCTGGACTGACCTCATCCATTTTATTCTTTGATCTGGGGTAGCCTTGCACAGTCTGGGCTAACCTGGACCAGTCTGGCCCTGCCCTCCTCAGTCTAATCCATCTGGGCTAGCCTAGTGCAGTCTGGGCTAACCTTGTTCAACACAGGCTACATTTATCCAGCCTCAGTCAGCTTAGTTTCTAAAGATGAACTTTTCCTGACCATGGCCCCAGATCCTGGAGGCACCTTCTAGGAAAGAACCCCTACATTGCCGCCCCTAGTGCTCTGGCTCTAGGGACTCCTGCCTGGCTTCAACTCCTGGGCCCCCCAGGCTGGGTTCCCTATGTCAGAGGCCCTGCTCTTCCTGCTGAGGAGGCCATAGGCCCCACCCAGCTCCTGTCCCTACCCCTGCAGACATCAACGAGTGCTCAGAGGAGCCCACCCTCTGCCTCTTTGGCACCTGCACTAACAGTCCTGGGAGCTTCCAATGCCTCTGCCCGGCTGGCTTTGTCCTGTCTGACAACAGGCACCGTTGCTTTGGTGAGTCTGGGGTCCAGGGTGCTCACAGGGTTTGGGGAAAAGGGTGGGGGGTGGGCAGGAAGTCAGGTCACCCAGAAAAGGAGGCTGAGGTGTTTTGTCTGTAACTCCAGAATCCAACAAGGGAGCAATGTTTCTCTGCATTGGTGGTTCAGATAGTTAATGTGCTCGACTGGTAACCAAAAAGCTGGCTGTTTGAACTCACCCAGAGGCAGGGCTGATGGCGGCAGGATCCAGGTAAGGGGAGGGAGAAGGCCCACACCCAAGACAGGAAGACGGGCAAAGCCAGGGCTGGTGGTGGCAGGGTCCAGGTAAGGGAAGGGCAGAGAGGTTTCAAACAGCTAAGGGAGACAAACTTGTCTGTCAGTTTGTTGTACTGTGGTGACTTGCATGTTGCTGTGAAGCTGTGCCAGTGGTATTTCAAACACCAGCAGGGTTGCACATGGTGCATAGGTTTCAGCACAGCTTACAGACTGAGACAGATTCAGAAGGAAAAGGCCATCCACTTCTCAAAGGATTGGCCAGGGAAAATCTTATGAATAGCAGAGAAACACTGTCTGATATTTTACTGGACAACTTTATGAATAGCCCAGAAACACTGTCCAATACAGTGCAGGAAGATGAGCCCCTTAGGTCGGAAGGAATTCAAATTGCGACTGGGAAAAAGCTGCCTCATCAGAGTAGAACCAACCTTACCGATAAGGATGAAGTAAAGCTTTTGGGACCTCCATTTGATGATGTGGCACAACTCAAAATAGGAAGAAAAAAAAAAAACAGCTGCAAATATCCATTAATAATCAGAACATGGAATTATGAAGTATGAATCTAGGAAAATTGGAAATTGTCAAAAATGAAATGGAACACATAAACATTGATATCCTAGGCATTATTAGTGAGCTGAAACAGACTGGTTTTGGCCATTTTGAATCAGACAGATCTACTATGCTGAGAATGATAATTTGAAGAGGAATGACATGGCATTCATCATCACAAAGGATGTCTCAAGATCTGTCCTGAAGTATAATGCTGTCAGTGAGAGGATAATACTCATACCCCTACAAGGAGGGCCAGTTAATACGACTATTACTCAAATTTATGTACCAACCACCAAAGCCAAAGATGAGGAAATTGAAGATTTGTATCAACTTCTGCAGTCTGAAATTGACTGAACATGCAATCAGGATGTGTTAATTATCACTGATGAATGGAATGCAAAAGTTGGAAACAAACAAGACTCACCAGTAGTTGGAAAATTTGGCCTTGGTGACAGCTGGAGATCACATGATAGAATTTTGCAAGACTAACGACTTATTCATTGCAAATACCTTTTTTCAACAACACAAATGGCAACTATACATGTGGACTTTGCCAGATGGAGTACACAGGAATAAGATTGACTACATTTGTGGCAAGAGGCGACAGAGAAGCTCAATATCTTCAGCCAAAACCAGGCCAGGAGCTGATTGTGGAACAGACCATCAAATAAATGCTCATAAGCAAGTTCAACTGGAAGCTGAAGACAATTAAAACAAGTCTACGAGAGCCAAAATATGACCTTGAATATATCCGTTGTGGATTTAGAGACCATTTAAAGAATAGATTTGATGCATTGAACACCAATGACCAAAAACCAGAGGAATTGTGAGGTGGCATCAAGAACATCATCCATAAAGTAAACCGTCATTAAAAAAACAGGAAAGGAAAAAAAAGACCAAAATGGATGTCAGAAGAGACTCTGAAACTTGCCCTTGAAGAGAAAGTAGCTAAAGCAAATGGAGGAAAT
The DNA here is from genome assembly GCF_000298275.1 of Orycteropus afer afer. Taxonomy (NCBI): domain Eukaryota; kingdom Metazoa; phylum Chordata; class Mammalia; order Tubulidentata; family Orycteropodidae; genus Orycteropus; species Orycteropus afer. Next base: position 1,174,939 of record NW_006921992.1, on the reverse strand, counting down.
GATGAGATAAAGAGCCGAACAGAAGATTTTAAAGAGTAGCATGAAAAGACAAAATCAATTATTATAATGAAATGTGCAAAGACCTAGAGTTAGAAAACCAAAAGGGAAGAACATGCTCAGCATTTCTCAAGCTGCAAGAACTGAAGAGAAAATTAAAGCCTCGAGTTGCAATATTAAAAGATTCCATGGGCAAAATATTAATGATGCAGGAAACGTAAAAAGAAGATGGAAAGAATATACAGAGTCACTGCACCAAAAAGAATTGGTTGATGTTCATCCATTTCAGGAGGTAGCATATGGTCCAGAACCAATGGTATTGAAGGAAGAAGTCGAAGCTGCACTGAAGGAACTGGCGAAGAACAAGGCTCCCGGAATTGACGAAATACCCATTGAGATGTTTCAACAAATGGATGCCCCACTGGAGGCACTCATTCGGCTGTGCCAAGGGATTTGGAAGACAGCTACCTGTCCAACTGACTGGAAGAGATCCATATTTGTACCTATTCCAAAGAAAGGTGATCCCACAGAATGTGGGAATTATCAAACAATATCATTAATATCACATGTAAGTAAAATCTTATTGAAGATAATTCAAAAACATTCACAGCAGTATGTTGATAGAGGGCTTCCAGAAATGCAAGCTGAATTCAGAAGAGGACATGGAACGAGGGATATCATTGCTGATGTCGGATGGATTTTGGCTCAAAGCAAAGAATACCAGAAAGATGTTTACTTGTTTTATTGACTATGCCAAAGCATTCGATTGTGTGGATCATAACAAATTATGGATAACATTGAGAAGAATGGGAATTCCAGAGCACTTAATTGTACTCATGAGGAACCTGTAGTTTAAACAGAGCAAGGGAATACTGCATGGTTTAAAATCAAGAAGGAAGTGCATCAGGGTTGTATCCTTTTACCATACTTATTCAATTTGTATGCTGAGCAAATAATCCAAGAAACTGGACTATATGAAGAAGAGCGTGGCATTAGGATTGGCAGAGAATCATTAACAGCCTGTGATAGGCTGATGACACAACTTTGCTTGCTGAAAGTGAGGATGACTTGAGGCACTTACTGATGAAGATCGAAGACTACAGTCTGCAGTATAGATTACACCTCAATATAAATAAAACAAAAATCCTCACAACTGGACCTATAAGCAGCATCACAATAGATGGAGAAAAGATTGAAGTTGTCAAAGACTTCATATTACTTGGTTTAACAATTGAAACCAATGGAAGCAGCAGTCAGGACATGAGACAATGTATAACACTGGGCAAATCGGCTGCAAAAGACCTCTTTCAAGTGCTGAAGAGCAAAGATGTCTCCTTGAGGAC
>NW_006921992.1:1124335-1173079 GCF_000298275.1 Orycteropus afer afer | reverse complement strand
CCCAGAGAGGTCACTTCTGCAGAGGGCTAACCTTGTGCACTGGCTTAGATTGTCCTGTATGGACCATTGTTGCCTTGTCCAGTCTGGTCTTGGCTAGTCTGGTCTTGTCCAGTCTGAGACATGCTTGGCTGGCTTTTTGTCACCTGGGTTAGCCTTGTCCAGAGTGGGCTAGCCTCAGGTAAACTGAGCCAGCCTCTTCTCTCATAGATTAGAGGCATCAAAGGTGATGGCAAGGACCTGTGGATCAGAAGAAGCTGTATTTATTGTTTTTTGGGGGAAGAGGTCAGAGGTGAGCCAAACACCAGCCTACCCGTGAGGACACGTCAGGCTGAAGGAGTCAGGACGATTTGGGGTCTGAAGTCCAGGATCATCCGACTCTGGAAGCTGGCACTGTGCCTCCCCAGGAAGGGGCTTCTGATCCAAGAATAACATTTGACCGCTTCTCATTGGCTCAGGGATACCCCCAGAGCTGTGGGCAGGACATAGCTGGGAGGGTTTCCCAGGAGTCCAGCAAAAGCATTGGTCCAGCATGGATCACATTTTCATCTCCAGATAAGCCCCATGGGCCGCTGGTGGGTCAACACTACCCATTCCCTAGGTTGGGTGGAGGAGGTATGCTGGGCAGATGGCCCTGATGATGGTTAGTCCAGCATTTGTCTAGGGAGGAACTCATTCATTTATTCACTCACTCATTTGATCATTCATTCATTCCCTCATTTGCTCACTTGTTCACTTATTCATTTCCTCACTTGTTTATTCATTCACTTGTTCATTCATTCCCTTGCTCATTCATTCTCTTACCCCACAGACACACGGTGGAGTTTCTGCTTCACCCATTTCCAGAGTGGAAAGTGCTTGACACCCAAAGCTTTCAACACTACCAAGGCCCGGTGCTGCTGCAGCAAACAGCCTGGCGAGGGCTGGGGGGATCCCTGCGAACTGTGTCCCCAGGAGGGCAGTGGTGAGCGACCCTGTCAGGGCACAGCCGACCAACCCCCATCGGTGCTTCCCTCCCCATGGGGCCGCACCTGGCCCCTGACTGCCACCCACCCCTCCCCTGTGTCCAGCCACCTTTCAGGAGCTGTGCCCCTTTGGCCATGGGGCAGTGCCCGGTCCCGATGACTCTCGAGAAGGTAAGCCCCTCACTCATGTGCTAGGAGCCCCCAGATCGCCCACCCCCTGTCCTTTCCCATTCTGCCTGCATCCCCAAGTCCCACATGCCCTCCGAGACCAATGGGTAGCTGTCAAGACTGTCCTGGACCCCACCAGCCTGGGGCTTGGGCCCTTGTTCCCTGGGAAGAAGGAGGCCAGACTCTTGCATGTGGTGGACTCCTGCCCTGCCTTAAACCCATGCCACCCACAGACGTGAACGAATGTGCCGAGAACCCCCGCATCTGCACAAACGGCCTCTGTGTCAACACCGATGGCTCCTTCCGCTGTGAGTGCCCCTTGGGCTACAGCCTGGATTTCACAGGCGTCACCTGTGTGGGTGAGTGATCCCGCCCAGCCCCTTCAGGGGAGGAACAACAGGCAGGGTAGGCCAGGAGCCTTTCCTCCCCTACACTCACTGTCCCATTCACTCATTCCTTCTCCCTTTATTCACATGCTCACTTATGACTTCCTTAGTTCATTCCTTCACTCCTTCAATTATTTTTCTCATTCATTCATTCACACACTCATTTATTTACCCATTCATTCACTTATTCATTTATTCATTTATATACTCATTCATTCACTCACTTGTTCACTCATTGATTCACTCATACCTTTATTCCCTCACTCATAGCTCATTCTTTCATATACTAATTTATTCCTTTTCTCATTTATACACTCACTCACTTTTTCCTTCTCTAATTCATCTGTTCATAATTCATTCACTCACTCACTCATTCATTCATTGACTCGTGTACTCACTCAGTTATTCAGTCATTCACTCATTGTTCATTGAACACACATCAGCGTGCCTATCCTGCACCCAGCCTAGAGAGGGCCCAACTCTGGCCCAATCCAGTCTACAGCATCAATGGGGAGGTGGCCAGGAGAGTAGTGAGGATGGGGGCACTCTGCAGGCACTGACCACCCCTGTCCCCTCCCCAGACACAGATGAGTGCTCTGTCGGGCATCCCTGTGGGGAAGGCACGTGCACCAATGTTATTGGAGGCTTCGAATGCACCTGCGCTGACGGCTTTGAGCCTGGCCCCATGATGACCTGTGAGGGTACGGTGTTTCTTCCAGGGCCTATGCTGGGTGCTGGGGGTGCCTGGGGACAGAAGAGAGGTCCCACAGGCAGATTCCTCCCAGCCAGCGCTTCCACTGACCTTCCCAGACATTGATGAGTGCTCCTGGAACCCCCTGCTCTGTGCCTTCCGCTGCCACAACACAGAGGGCTCCTACATGTGCACCTGCCCAGCTGGCTACGCCCTGCGGGAGGACAGATCCATGTGCCGAGGTGGGCCTCGGGAGGGCCGGTGGGCAGGTGGTGATGGTCAGGGCCTGGGGTTCTCCACCCTGGGCCCTGAGCCCCCATGCAGATAACCACGTGTCAGCATTGTGGGCCCCAGAGTCACACAGACCTAAGGATGATCTCAGCTCCTCCACTTCCTGTCTGTGACTCAGGGAATAAGAATCTGTGCCCCCAGGGGTTACAAGGAGCCATCAATGAGACAGGAGGGGATGCTGAGCCCAGCGATCCAGTGACCCGTTGATGCTGTAGCCCTGTAGCGATGGTGGTGGTAGTCAGCGACCATCCAGTCAGCCCCCAACTCGTGGTCCCCCTGTGCACAATGCAACAAAACAAAACGCTGCCTGGTCCTGCTCCATCTCCACCATCAGCCGGTTACCAGGCCGTGGTGCTCATAGCGTTTTTCATTTTTAATTCGTTTTATTCTTTGCTGTTGTTGAGAATACATGCGTTAGAACACACACAGGTTCAATGACATTGAATCAATGACAAGTCAATGACATTGATTAGGGCCAGAGCATTTTCATAGGCTGATTTTCGGGAATCAGTTGCCAGGCCTTTCTTCCTCATCCCTCTTAGTCTAGATGCTCTGCTGAAACCTGCTCAGCATCCCAGAAACACACGAGCCTCCACTGACAGGTGGGGGATGGCTGTGTGTGAGGGGCATTGGGTGGGAATTAAAGCTGGGCTTCCGGTGTGGAGGGCAAGAATTTTACCACTGAGCCATCATAGCCATCACTGAGCCTTCAGCAGATGCTCCGTTAGGAGGTGTGGTTCTGCTTTGTAGTGAATTCAAGGGCATTTGAGGCTGACCAGGAAGAGAAATGTGACAACTAGGTTAGCAGTGCACAGCGAGCTGTTTGCTGGGGACATTGCATTGACTTCACATTCAGGGTTGGGTGTGAGTCCATCACAGCAGGCGGTCATCCAGGGGCAAGGGGAGAAGGACATGAAAGCCCTGTGAAGGGGAGAAGGGAGAGAGGGAAGCTTACATGTCTTTGTGCCGTGTCCTGCAGAAAGTGGGAGGAGGGGCTAGGCCAGGGAGCTCAAAGACAGCAACACCTTAGGGCTCTTGTAACTGCAGGGCTTTATCTTAGCTAAGGCACCCTGGTAGCATGGTGGTTAAGCACTCAGCTGCTAACGGAAAGGTTGGAACCCGCCAGCTACACCACAGGAGAAGGATGTGCAGTCTGCTTCCATAAAGACTGACAGCCTTAGAAACCCTGTGGGGCAGTTCTGCTCCATCCTGGAGGATCCGTATCCCAATCAAATCCTCGACAGCAATGGATTTGGTTTGGGTTTTATCTCACCCAGGGCTGGCAGAGAGTCCCTGCGTAATTGGTAGTTCAAGTCCACCCAAAGGCACCTCGAGAGAAAGTCTGTCAATCTGCTTCACAAGCAGCCACTCCCCATGGCTCCGCTTTCAGCCAAAAAATTGGCAGGCCTATAGTGCCTAAGGCATGTGACTGCTAACCAGAAAGCTGGCGGTTCAAACCCACCAGCCACTCCTCAGAAGGAAGGTTGGATAATCTACTTCCATAATGATACTGCCTCGGAAACCCAAGGAGGGGTCGCTCTGAGTCGGAGACAACTCAACAGCAGTGGGGTGTTTTTTTCTGTTGTGATTTGGGTGAAAGTTTACAGGGCAAATTCACTTTCCATACAGCAGTTCACACACACGTTATCTCATGACATTAACTACAATTTACCCCAATGCAACAGTTCCCCTCCCACTTCCTCCCGAGAGTTACATCTTCCCTGTGTCCATCCCTCCATGCACTCCTGCCCCCTGAGCTGTCTCCTGGTGCATAAACAGCCCTGCTTTCTCTCCAAGGAGTGTATCTACCTCAGGTACATGTTCAACTCCCATGCCTGTCTTTCGATTGGCTGGAAGCCACAGGTGTGGGTTCAATTCCAGACCTGCAGGGCAGCTAGGGGCCATAGTCTCAGTGGTTCCACCAGGTAGAGACGTTTTTTATTGCTACAACTTGATGGGAAGGAGGTACTCCTGGCATCTGGTGATGAGAGACCCGGAATGCTGCTCAACATCCTACAGTACACAGGATGCTCCCTGTCGACAAAAAGTAATGTGACCCTAGGAGCTCTGGTGGCGTCGCACCTAAGGCATTTGACTGCTAACCAGACGGCTGGCAGTTCAAACCCACCAGCTACTCTTCGATAGGAAGACTGGGCAATCTACTTCCATAGAGACACTACCTTGGAAACCCAAGGAGGGGTCGCTAAGAGTTGGAGACGACTTCACAGTGAGTTTGGTTTTGGTTTTTTTAATGTCCAGAGAAGGAGCCTTCATGATGCAACTGTTAAGCACTTGGCTGCTAACCAAAAGGTCAGTGGTTCAAACCCACCCAGGGGCTCCATGAGAGAAAGAGTTGATGATCTGCTCTTGTAAAGATGACAGCCTAGAGAACCCTTTGAGCCAGTCCAACTCTGTCCCATGTGGTCACCATGAGTTGGAATTGACTCAAGGGCACCCAGCAGCACCAATGTCAATAGACGAGTCCCTGGATCATGCAAATGATCAGGCGTGCGACTGCTACACGAAAGGTTGGGAGCTTGAGTCTACTCAGAGGTGCTCAGAAGAAAGACCTGGCAGTCTGCTTTGGAAAGGTCACAGCCATGGAAACCCTGCAGAGCACAGTTCTACCCTGCACATGTGGGGTTGCAGGAGTCGGGGTCGACTCATCGGCCACTGGTTTGGTTCACTAGGTGGAGAAGTCCTAGGACAAGAAACCTTCAAGGGCTGTTTCTGGTCCCATGTTCCAGGGGCCATGGGGAAGGCCACACAGACTCAGGTCAAGGATGACCCCAGGCCCCAGCGTGGGCAGGGGATGTGGCATTTGGGGCAGTCCTGATCCTTTTGGCTCCGGGGTGCCCGAGGTCTGGGTTAGGCTGGGGTAGGTCTGGTGACTGCCTTCTCAGAAGTGGGATCCAGGTCCTCACAGCCCGGGCCACCATGCACTCATCACTGTCCACAGACGTGGATGAGTGTGCTGATGGCCAGCAGGACTGCTACGCCCGTGGCATGATGTGCAAGAACCTCATTGGGACCTTCGCATGTGTCTGCCCGCCGGGCATGCGGCCCCAGCCCAGCTCCGGCGAGGGCTGCTCAGGTACATACAGTGGGGATGGGGCTTCAGGGGGCCAGGGATCTTCACGAAGTGGGGAGGTCAGGGCAATGGGGGCCAGCAGGCAGACCAGAGGAAGACCTTTCATGGACTCTGAGTCCCACCAGCCTGCCTCTCCTCCCCACCACCTGGCTTCCCCTCCAGATGAGGATGAATGCTTCACCCAGCCCGGCCTCTGTGCCCCTGGCCGCTGTGTCAACACCGTGGGAAGCTACCGCTGTGACTGTGACAACGGCTTCCAGCCCAGCCCCTCCCTCACTGAGTGCCGGGGTGAGCATGGCCAGGCTCGGGGCGCAGGAAGGGATGGGGTCGGGGCACCAAGAGGGCGTCAAGGGGGTGCTGAGCTCAGCTGGACACACATCTCCATCACCCCCCTTCATCCTATCAGTCACATACCTTGTAAGAGCTGACTGTGCCCCACCCTGGTGACTCCTCTAACCCCAGGAACAGCCTCTCCCCACACCCACAGCTTCCTGGGGCTAAACCCGTGGCCATTGCTCGGCACTTGTCAGTCCTCCCATATCAGTCCTTATCAAGGTCCACTCTCCCCTCCAACCTCAGTGCAGCCTCCACCCCAACAGTTGCAGCCACCATGTTGGTTGTCAGACCTGTGCGTCCAGCTGCCTCCTGGACGCTCCTAGCCCCTAGACATGGCTTACCCCAAAGCAAGCTCAGCATTTGAGCCTAGCACTCCCAGACACCCAAGTAGCCGCCTGGGAGTCACGGTGGTCTCTGTCTTGCCCTGAAGTCCAGTGTCCAAGTCTGGCCCCCCAGCTCCCCCGCATCCCTCCACCTCTCCCCGATGTCACCCACACCCTGTGCTGCCCTGGACCCCCTGTTACCTATGAGGTGAGAGCGTGGCCACACTTTGTCCCCAGGAAGACGTCGACCTCCGCGCCCTGGGGCTTTTTGTCCTTCACTCTGGGTCCGCAGCTCCTGCCACATCCCTGCTCACAGGAGACATTTAGCGGTATCAGGCACGCGGTGACTGGGACAATTCCACCCTGTGCACACTCACAGTGCGTCATCCAAGGCATTTAGAGCCTACAGGGCGTGGGTGCTCGGTGGCACAGTCCTCACGCCCCCGTCACCCCCTCCCTCGTTCTCTGCAGACACCCGGCGTGGTTCCTGCTTCTCTGAGGTGCTGCAGGGCGTGTGCCCAGCGCCATCAAGCAACGGTGAGGCAGTCGGCAGGGCAGAATGCTGCTGTGCTGGGGGCCGTGGCTGGGGCCCCCACTGTGAGCTCTGTCCCCTGCCCGGCACCTCCACCTACAGGAAGCTGTGTCCCCATGGCTCAGGCTACACCGCTGAGGGCCGAGGTGGGTGCCCATGCCTACCCTGGAGCTGGGATGGGAGACTTTGGTCACAATTGAATGTCTGCTCTCGATGCTATTAGCATGTGCATGCTGATGTACCTGTGTGAACTCACAGTGAGTGTGTGTCTCTGTGTTAGTGGACGTCTGGACCCATAGGTTTGCTCTTTGTGCCTGTGTGGATTCGGTAGTATGTGTGTGTGTGTCAGACTGTAGCAGGTGTGTGAACCAATGAATGTATGTGTATGTGTTCTATGTGTGGGAGCTTGTTAAAAAGCATGTCTGTGTATTGGTGAGTGTGACATCCTGGGAGCCAGCGTGTGTTGTGTGTGTGGGAGCTTGTGAATCAGTGTGTCTATGTGTCAGTGAGCATGTGAAGGTGCATGAGCTGTGTGTTCTCTGCAAACTTACTGAGTATATGCTAGTCAGTGTGTTAAAAAACTGTGTCAATGTATGTGAGCTTCTTAGCATGTGGAAACGTGTGAGCTATTGTGCATGCTCTTTGTGAACTTGTTAATGGCATGTGTCTGTGCCTGTAAGCAAGTGTAAACATGTGAGGTAGTATGTTCCCTGTGTGCATGAACTTGTTAAGGAGTGTGTGTACTAGTGAGTGTGCCAACACATGTGAGCCCATGTGTTCTCTGTGTGCACAAGTTTGATGATGAGTGTCTGCTGGGGAGCATGGAAAAGCATGTGGGCCACCTGGTGTTCTCTAGTGACTTTCCTAACAATCACATGGCTATGTTGTACCAGGTGTTTCATAGCGTGTGAGCTGGTGTGTGCTCTCTGTACGTAAGCTTGTTAGTGAGCATGTGTGTGCTGTTTGTGTGTGAGCTTGTTAGTGAGTGTGTGTGTGCTGAGTGTAGGCTGCTGTGTGCACTCCGTGTGTGAGCTTGTTCATGTGTGTGCTGAGTATGAGCTGGTGTGTGCTGTCTCTGAGCTTGTTCACGTGTGTGTGCTGAATGTTAGCTGGTGTATGCTCTCCATGTGTGAGCTTGTTTGTGTGTGTGTGCTGAGTGTGAGCTGGTGTGTGCTGTCTCTGTGAGCTTGTTCACGTGTATGAGCTGGTGTATGCTTTCCCATGTGTGAGCTTGTTTGTGTGTGTGTGCTGTGAGCTGGTATGTGCAAGCATGTGTCTGTTCTGTGAGCTGGTGTGTGCTCTCTGAGCTTGTTCATGTATGTGTGCACGCTGAGTGAGCTGGTGTGTGCTGTCTGTGTGTGAGCTTGTTAATGAGTGTGTCTGTGTGCTGAGTGTGGGCTGCTGTGTGCGCTCCGTGTGTGAGCTTGTTCACGTGTGTGTACTGAGTATGAGCTGTGTGTGCTCTCTCTGTGCAAGCTTAGTGAGCGTGTGTGTGCTGAGCATGTGAGCCAGTGTGTGTTCTCCGTGTGTGCAGTGACATGAGTGCATCTCCTCGAGTGTGTGCATGAAGGAGAGACTGGTCATCCCAAGTGAGCAGCAGTGACATCATGGAGCTGGGAGGACGTGCCTTTGTGGGTGTGTGTCCAGGGAGCAGAAGAGCTGTGAGTTGCTGTGCCCTGTCGTTCTATATGGGCATCAAAAACGTTGGGTGTATCTGCATCCATGAGTGTGTGGTGCCCAGGGCAGTGTGGCTGGAGAGGTGGTGGGCCAGGTGTTTGCCTGTCTCACACCCCCCAGGCACACTCAGTGCTCAGGAGGGGTTCTTCATTGGTCCACATGAGGCTAGGCTGCCCCTGGGCAGAAGGCTAGTGGACAGAAGGCAGCAGGCTGACCCTGCCTGTCCCCAGATGTGGACGAGTGTCGTGTGCTGGCCCACCTCTGCCCCCACGGCGAGTGCATCAACAGCCTTGGCTCCTTCCACTGCCACTGCCAGGCGGGGTATGCAGCGGACACTGCCACCACAGCCTGCCTGGGTGAGCACTAGTTCCCACACCCTGGGCCCTGCCCAACTCATCCATACCCCAGCTGCCCTGCCCTTCTCTGGGGCCTCCCACTTAGCAAGGCTTGGTTTTCCTTTGGAAGTCTCTCAGTGGGGCACATGGTTAACACACTCCGCTGCTAACTGAAAGGTTGGTGGTTCGATCCTGCCCAGAGGCCTCTCAGAAGAAAGGCCTGAAGACCTGCTTCTGAAAGATCAGACCTTGAAAACCCCGTGGAACCGTTCTACACTGCCCCTTAGGGGTCACCATGAGTTGGAATTGACTCGGCATCAACTGGTTTTGTTTCTGGTTTTCACTTACCAAGTGGTGCCCACACCATAATGAAAATCGAGAAACCAGAGAGAAGCCAAGTGTCCCCTGGTCCATCCCCACCCCACCCAACCCCCGCCCCAGTTTGGGTTACTTTCCCCCTGTTGCTTTGTACCTCCTGGGACTGACAGGTACGTGTGTGAAACCAGCTGCGCTTGGCTGACTCATGGTGGCCCCGTGTGTCAAAGCAGAACTGCCTCCACAGGGTTTTCGGTGGTTGATTTTTCTGCAGGAGCTCACCAGGCCTTTCTTCCAAGGCATCTCTGGGTGGATTCAAATCTCCAGTCTTAACATTAGCAGCCAGGCAGGTTAACCGGTTATGCCACCCAGGGAGCACTACGTTGGGTAACCAAAAACCAAACTCAGTGGTTTAGAGTCTCGTCGGATCCGACTCATAGCAACCCCTCCTTTGGTTTCCGAGGCAGTATCACTACGGAAGTAGATTGCCCCATCTTCCTTCCGAGGAGTGGCTGGTGGGTTTGAACCGCCAGCCTTCTGGTTAACAGTCAAGTGCCTTAGGCACTATGCTACCAGAGCAGGTGGGTAGTCATTCATGTAGTCAGAGGTCACAGATAGGGCCCAAGGGCTGTTTTTGTGACTAAAGCTTTATTGGCACACACCCACACCTATTGTTTGACGTTGCCTACAGCAGTGTTTGCAGAGTTAGGGCTTTACAGTTGGTCCTGTGGCCCACACAGGTGAAAATATTTACTGTCTGGCTCCTTACAAAAGGAGATGCTTAGCTGCTAACCAAGCAGTTGGTGGTTGGAACTCACCAGCTATTCCTTGGGACATAGATGTGGCTGGCACTCTGCTTCGTGAGGATTACAGCCTTGGAATCCCTGTGGGGCAGGTCTACTCTGTCCTATAGGGTCACTGTGAGTCAGAATTGACTCAACGACAGCATATTTGGTCTTTACCAAAAGGGTTTGGCAGTCCCTGGGGTGAGTCCCCAGATGCAGGATGGCCAGGGTCTGGGATGACCCAGGTCCCCAGGGAGTGGCCATCTGACACCCCTGCCCACCGCCACCCGCCTCTAGATGTGGATGAATGCAGCCAGACCCCCAAGCCATGTAGCTTCCTCTGTAAAAACACAGAGGGCAGCTTCCTGTGCGCCTGTCCCCGCGGCTACCTGCTGGAGGAGGACGGCAGGACCTGCAGAGGTGACGTGTCCCCCCCCATACCCTGAGAGGCCTCATCCCTGCCCCCCAGAGCTCTCCCCCCCCTTCCTGCACGGAGGCACTCTGGGAGTCGGGTGCCACCTCTCTGCCCTGAAGCGGCAGGAGTGGCCCGGGAGGTCTCCAGCCCCAGCCCCACCTGCCCTGAGCCAGCAGGCCCCGTCTGTACCACAGACCTGGATGAGTGCTCCTCCAAGCGGCACAACTGCCAGTTCCTCTGCGTCAACACCGTCGGTGCCTTCACCTGCCGCTGTCCCCCCGGCTTCACCCAGCGCCACCAGGCCTGCTTCGGTGAGTGCTCAGGCCCGGCACCCTTGAACTGCTGCTTGTTCAGCAGTTAAATATCAGGTGCCTGTGTTTGCCTCGCTTTGAGGACAGGGGTGATTAGAACACAGTCTTTGCCTCTCAACACTCACAGCCTGGTGGCATCTGGAACCTTGGGGAGTGCTCTTGGGGACCTAGGAGGTACACTCTCAGGTGACCCTGTGGCCTTGGCCCAGGACATTGACCCTCACCTGTGCCGTCTGTGCTATGGCCTCCCCACGGTGCTGGGAACATTCAGGGACTCACATAGTTCAAAGAGGAAGTTGGTTCAAAAACCAACGCTGCCAAACCACCTGTCACTGCCACTGCTTCCAAGTGTCTTGTGGTCCGAGGAGCCAAACCTCCCCTATTTGCTGAGCTCAGCTGGTATTCAGGCTCCCACTCACTTATTAAGTACTTACTATGTACCAGACAGTGCTCTAGATCTGAGATCGGCAAACTAGTCCTTGGGCCAAGTCAGGCCCCCTGTTTGCTTTTGTTAATAAAGTTTTATAGGCACATAGCCACACCCATTTGTTTATATATTATCCATAATTGCTTTCACACTACAACAGCAGAGTTACTAGTCGCTACAGAGATCCACAAAATCGATAACGTTTCCCGACAGGCCATTTACAGAAATGATTTCCTGATCCTTGCTCTGGACTCTGGGGATACTGCAATGAGCGAGAGAGTCCTTTACATAATTATGTGAATTGAATTCTCACAAAAACACAATGAGGACTGTAAAATGGTCCAGCTACTGTGGAAAAGAGTTTGGTGGTTGCTCAAAAAATGAAACACAGAATTATCCTCTGAGCCAGCAATTCCACTCCAAGATCTATACCCAAAAGACTTAAAAGCAAGGCCTCAGACAGGTTCATCCATGTTGATTGCAGCGCTCTTCACAGTCACCGAGAGATGGTAAGAACACAAGTGTCCCATCAACAGATGAGTGGGTAAATACAGTGTGGTCCATCATACAATGGAGTCTTAGCCATAAGGAGAAATGAAGTCCAGATACATGCTGTGACAGGGATACACCCTGAAAACATCATGTTGAATGAAATAAGTCAGACACGAAAGGGCAAATATTGTATGACTCCATTTGTATGAAGTACCTAAGGTAGGCAAATAGAGACAAGAAGTGGATAAGTGGTCACTGTGGGCTGGGGTAGTTGGGGGACGGGGAGTTAGTGCTTAGAGGGCACAGAGCTGCTATTTGCGGGGATGAGGAAGTTTTGGAAACAGACAGTGACAGTGTTGCACAATGTTGTGAGTGGTTGATGCCAGTGGTTGGTGCAATTGAAAATGCTTCCAGTGGCCAACGTTGTGTTCTGTGTATTTGACCACAATTAAAAAAAAAGAGAGAGACAGGTATCGTCATTTCCGTGTAACACTGCAGCTGAGGAAACAGAGCCAGAGAGGATAGGTAGGTGGGCCAGGGTCACCAAGCTTTTAGATGATGGGGCTGAGATTCAGCCTGAGGCAGTCGACCCGCAGAGGCTGTATTTATAACCACTCTGTTACCCACTGCCTGCTCTTTAAAGGAGAAAAAAAAAAAATTGCTATCAAGTTGATTCCAGCTCGTGGTTACCCCATGTGTTGCAGAATAGAGCAGCCCCATGGGGTTTTCTAGGCTTTAATCTTTATGGACACAGATTGCCAGGCCTTTCTTTCATGGTGCTGCTAAGTGAGGTTGAACTGCCGATCTTTAGATTAATAGGTGAATGCAAACCATTTGCACCACCAAGTCCTTTGTGTGTATTATCTCAATAAATGTGAACACGAATGTGAAGTGTCCATCACGGACCCCATTTCACAGAGGAGGACACTGAGGCACAGAGAAGTTAAGGGACTTGCCCAAAGCCACACAGTGGATCCACTGGTAGGACCAGAATTAAGGTGCCCAACATTAACCCCTAACCACAAGGCTGCCCTGCCTGTTTTCTGTCCTCTGCAGACAATGATGAGTGCATCGCCCAACCTGGCCCCTGTGGCACCCTTGGGCACTGCCACAATACCCCAGGGAGCTTCCGCTGTGAGTGCTATCGAGGCTTCACCCTGGACAGCTCTGGCCAAGGCTGTGAAGGTAGCACTATGCTGTGAGAGGGCTCCAGGAGGGCTGAGAGGGGGACCAGTGAGGAGTCAGGGCTGCAGAGCAAGGCTGACCAAGTGCTTTTCTCAGGGAGTGGTGGCCTGGAGTGCTCAGTTGAGGAAGATCCTGAGAACATGGCTCTCAGCTTTGGGAAAGAGTGCTGCACTCGATTAGTGATGTCTGCCATGGGTGCAGCAGTGGAATATGTGGGTGTGTTTGCTATATCTTTGACACCTTTGCCCTCTTCTCCATCTCTCAGATGTAAATGAGTGTAACGGCCCCCACCGGTGCCAACATGGCTGCCAGAACAAACTAGGAGGCTATCGTTGTGGCTGTCCCCAAGGCTTCACCCAGCATTCCCAGTGGGACCAGTGTGTGGGTAAGTGGCAGAGGCTGGGAGGAAGCCAGTCCTCGGCCAGAATCCGCCCAGAGCTGGAAACTAGAAACCACCTCTCTGTAGGATGTTGTCATTAACATAGCTATCTAAAGGTCAAACAAGCTGCCCTGGAAGATAGTGAGTTCCTCGTCAATGGGAAGGCTGGAGTGTGGGGGCCTGCAGGGTAAGGCTAGCCAAGTGCATCTCTTAGAGATTGGTGGCCTGGAATGCTCAGTTGAGAAAGATCCTGAGACCTGAGCTCTGAGCTTTGGGAAAGAGTGCTGTAATCAATTAGTGATGTCTGCGATGGGTGCAGTAATGGAGTGTGTGGGTGTGTTTGCTACATCTTTGCCATGGCTGGTGTAGAGGACCTAGGTTCAAGGGGCTGGCCTTCCAACCCACACCTCTCGCTTCTCTCTGCTTCTCTAGGCCCTCCTAACCCTTTACCCTAGTAGGGCCTGCTCTCCTGCAACCTCTCCTCAACCCTCACCCTCGACCTCCCCCACTCTGGACATCGCTTCCAGCCCTGCCTGAACACTCTCTCCTCCTGCAGCCTCTGTGATGCAACTGTCCCCTTCTCCTTCCACCTCACAGACACTGCCTTCTCCATCCGCTTTCCAGCCCCTCCTTCTGCCCTCCATGGTGGGTCTCCAGCTAAGTTCTCTGTATTTTCCCATGTGGCAATTGTCCCCTTTGAATCTTGCATGCCTTTGATCTCAGCTGTCAATCCCTCAGGCTGCTTTCAGCCTGTCTTCTCCTCCACATACTTACTCATTCATTCCTTTAGCTATTGCTTCCCAAGGGCCTGCCTTACACTAGGTCCTGGCGATACAGAAGTGAGCAAAGCAGACCTCTTGCCTGCCCTTGAGTTGCTCAGTCTAGCTGGGGACACAGGCATTCATTAGAGCAGCTGTTCTCACCTAGGTGTGATTCTGCCCCCCAGGGGACATTTGGAATGTATGGAGACATGTTGGTTGTCACAACCGGGAGGGGGTACTGGCATCAAATTGGTGGAGACCAGAGATGCTGCTCAATATTCAGCATGCACAGGACGCCCCCTACACAACACACACACACACAACAACTACCCACCCTGAATGTCAGTAGCCCTGAGGGTGGAAGACTGTGTCCTAGGTCATTTTACAACTTAGGATTTTTGGGACGTTTTGAAAAATGCTTCAACAGAGAACCACATGTAGTAGAGGGTAACTGGCATGAAGCTGTATGAAGGGTGGACCACGTCTAGTCTGACAGGTCACAGTGAGTCTGCAGAGGCTTTGACATTGGACCTGTCTCTGAAGGGGAAGTAGGTGGGGACGCATTCCTGATGTAGGGTGGTGGGTGTGTGGAGACTTCCTTGCATCCCTGTCCTCTCCCGCTACCCGCAGACGAGAACGAATGTGTGCAGTCGCCCGTGGCCTGTGGGACTGCCACCTGCCACAACACGCTGGGCAGCTTCCACTGTGTCTGCCCCTCGGGCTTCAGCTTTGACCAGGCCCTCCGCAGCTGCCAGGACGTGGATGAGTGTGCGGGGAGGGGCGGCCCCTGCAGCTACGGTTGTGCCAACACCCCCGGTGGCTTCCTCTGCGGCTGCCCCCAAGGCTACTTCCGGGCTGGGCAGGGGTGAGAGGCACGGGAGTGGGGGAGAGTAGGGCAGACCCCCAGACCTCATGAGTGTACACACCTGGGCTGTGCACATGCTGAACCCTCCACCAGGAGAGCTACCTCTGCCTGTGCACACAGGCATGGACATGTGTGCAGAGAACTGGACATACAGAGGCTCTACAGCATCTGTACCTGTGCCCACAGCTCCTAATACCTGTGTACACACAGCTAACACCCCCTGACATGTAATTGTGTGGGTACATACTTCCCTGTAGTACACATGCATGTGCACACAGGTTCAAACAAGTGAGCATGAATATGTCTTCATCTGTGTGCATGCTGGCTTACACATGCCCACATCCCTAGGTACACTCACATGCCTTCATCCATCCCATTATTTGCACATGCACACATGTCATTATCCCTGTGTGCACCTGTCACACATCCCGGAGCACACTTAGGTTCACTCATACATCTCAGCATGCAAATGTGCACACACATGATCATCTCTGCATGTAGGCTCTCATACACACATCTTCAGGTACACTGACATACATCATACTGCCCAGTGTGCCAACATGCACACACATGCCTTCATCCCTGTGTGCATGCAGGCTCACACCTCTTCCAAGGTGTACGCAGCAACATGGACTCATGCCCATATCCCTGTTCACCTGCAGACACTTGTGTGCACATAGAGCCAATCAGGCATGTGTACAGAGCCACCTGTACATGCCCCCACCCCAAGCCGCCTGGTTCAGAGTGGTGTGTAGGGGCTGGCAGATGGGGGCACTGGCCAGAGAGACTCACCCAAGGTCTCCTGAAAGCCCACCCATCCTTTTCTGCCCCAGGCACTGTGTCTCTGGCCTGGGTTTCAACGCCGGACCCCAGGACGCTCCTGACAAGGAACTGCTGCTGTCACCCCAAGCCTGTTACGAGTGCAAAGTCAACAGCCTCTCCCCACGGGACCGGCCACGACGCAGCACCCACGGGGACCACCAGGTGTCACAGGGCTGCACTGGGCATGGGGCAGGGGTAGGGTAGCCAGGGGACGGGCCAAGGGATGGGATGGAGGCTGTGGGCCCAGCTGACCCGAGCCACCCTCGGGAAGCGCTCCAGACTCCATGTTGTCCCCCACTTCCTGGTTCCTGCTCAGACCTCGTGCACCTCCTCAGCCCTGGGGTTTTCCTACACACCCTGCCTTCTGCTCCTGGGGCGTCACGTACCTCCCACCAGACTCTAAGTAGGCGCCGATGGACAGGGCACCCTTCCATGATGCTGCAGTGCAAGAGCAATGCCCTGGTTCCCCAGCCCTGCCTGCACCCAGGGGGCCTTCCCCCTCACCTCCCTCGTAGGCCCTGCCCATAGGGTTTAGCGCCCCCAGGGGCCAGAGCAGCCAGCCAGCCATCCCCATGCTCTTCCTTCCCCTGTCTGCTCCTCCCCACCGCTCTGCCCACTCCACCTCCCTCGCTGAGCCTGTCTCCCATCCCCTATGGCAGGGAGCCCTGGTTGCTCAAGTGTTTAGTGTTCAGCTGTAACTGAAAGGATGGTGGTTCAGACCTACTCGGGAGTGCCATGGGAGAAAGGCCTGGCACTCAGCTTCTGAAAGATCATGACCCTGAAAACTCTATAGGACAGTTCTACTCAGCACACACGGGGTCTCCATGAGTTGGAATCCACTCGATGGCATCTAGGAGCTCTGGTAGCGTAATGCCTAACGCACTTGACTGCTAATCAGAAGGCTAGCGGTTCAAACCCACCAGCCACTCCTCCAAAGGAAGGTTGGGCAATCTACTTCCATAGTGATACTGCCTTGGAAACCCAAAGAGGGGTCACTATGAGTCGGGTCTGACTCGACAGCGCACAACAACAACAACAACGATGGCATCTAACAAGGACAGCAGCCCTCGCAGCAGCCCTAGGCCATCGTGACAAATGTCTAGCACGAAGGCCAGTTCCCAGCCTGCTTTTGGGAAGCGAGTCCATTCTCTGGGGCCCCCAGGAGAGACTCCCTTTAGAAGCACCCATACAGCTACTGGCATATCCAGCCCTGCAGCCCCTTCCTGCACCCGTGAGACTCCCAGAGCTGAGCTGAACCTGCCTCGTCTCAAATACAGAGGCGCCCTCCCCACGGCCCCCAGCCCTGCATGAGATCAGAACCTGCCTGCGGCTACTCACAGCTGCCCTCTCTTGCCAGTCTAGCTGGGACCCTTACACCCCAAGGTTTGGTGAGAGGGCAGTTTTACCACAAATTCAGCTGGGTTTCCTCTCAACCAGAGAGTCCCTGAGGCCACCACCATCATCACCCAAGTGATGTGAAAGCTAAGCATTTATTAAGCACCAGCTGGATGCAGACAGTGCCAGACACTTTGCATCCATGGTCTCTCAGTCCTTACGGCAGCCCTGGGAGCTGTTGTTGTGAGGTGCCTTCGAGTTGGCCCCTGGGTCACGGAACCCCACACACAACAGACACAATGCTGCACGGTCCTGTGCTGTCCCCATGACCGGTTGCAGATCTGGCCCACCGGGTTTTCACTGGAGGATTTTGGGGAGTTGATCGCCAGATCTCCCCAGTCCGTCTTTCTTTGGAAGCCCCACTGAAACCTGTTGAGCATCATAGTGATGAGCAGACCTCCCCTGACAGATGGGGGGGTGGCTGGACATGAGGTGTATCGGCCGGGAATGGAGCCCAGGTGTCACATGTAGAGGGCAGGAATTCTACCACTGTCCTCCTGGTGGTGGGGGGAGATGCCACTATTGCCCCCCATTTCACAGGTGGGGAAGTTGAGGTTCAGAGAGGGTAGATCATGTGCCCATGCTGCAGGCACCAGGTGCAGGGATTCCATGGCTACCCCACATGGCCTGTCCTTTACAGGTGGCCTTGGCCTTCACAGCCTGGCATCTCAGGCCCCTCTGAGGTCATAACCTTCCAGGGCCATCCCTTTACCAGTTGCCTTTGAGTCAGTTCCAACCATGGAGAGCCTGTGTGTATCAGAGTAAAACTGTGCTCCCTAGAGTTTTCAGAAGTAGATCACCAGGTCTTTCCTCTGAGGCACCATTGGGTGTACTCAAACAGCCAGCCTTTCAGTTAGCAACAGACTACGTTAACCATTTGCACCACCCAGGGATTAAAAATACCGTCACTGAGCACAGGGCTGTTACCCAGAACTCAACCCTCTACAGACATCTCCTGGGACCAGATTCCTTCACTCCACAAATTTTATTAAACACCTACTATGTGCTGGGCACTGTAATGGCCGTGGGAGATACAGCAGTAAGAAGAAAGACAAAAGTCCCTACCCTGATGTTCTAGCAGGGGAGACAGTTAAGAAATAAATTAAGTAAAAGAATCTATTTTTTAACACATGATAAGTACACTGTTGTTGTTATGTGCCGTCGAGTCATACCCGACTCATAGCGACCCCTTCTTGGGTTTCCGAGGCAATATCACTACGGAAGTAGATTACCCCTAACCTTCCTTCCAAGGAGTGGCTGGTGGGTTTGAACCTCCAGCCTTCTGGTTAGCAGTCAAGTGCCTTAGGCACCTGGTAAATACTATAGGGAAAATGAAGGCAGAAGTGGGATAAGAGTGTTAGGTCTACAAGGCTTGCTATATTAGAATAATCAAATGTGAGCCTGTCACTTTGCCCTCTTTTACTCTCTAGGTTTCTGTTTTTTGGGGTTTTTCAACCTTGCTGGAAAAACAGACCGTGTATATGACCCCGTGTATATACTGTGTATATGACCCCGTGTTATGTGCCTTCAGGTCAGTTCTGACTCATAGCTACCCTAGAGGACAGAGTAGAACTGCCCCATAAGGTTTCCAAGGCTGTAATCTTTAAGAAAGCACACTGCCACATTTTTCTCCCACAGAGCAGATGGTGGGTTTGAACTTGTGACTCTTAGGTTACCAGCAAGGGCTTAACCATTGTGCCATCAGGGCTCCTGTATATTACTCTATTAAAAAGCCACCAAACTCACTACTGTTGAGTCAATCCTGACTCATAGCGACCCCTCCTTCGGTTTCCAAGGCAATATCACTATGGAAGTAGATTGCCCAATCTTCCTTCCAAGGAGTGGCTGGTGGGTTTGAACCGCCAGACTTCTGGTCAGCAGTCAAATGCCTTAGGCACTATACCACCAGAGGGACTATATTACTCTATAGCTGTCACTATTTTCTGTAAGCTTCAGAAGGGCAGAGAGTCCTGTTGCTTGTTGCTGTATCAACAGCCCTTGGTACTCAATAAGGGTGAATGGAGTGGTTATCAGAGGATGGGTCCTGGGATTGACAGCCAATTTGGGCAGAAGATGGCTATGCCTATGCCTTTGCCTGTAATAACAACTGATTGCCAGCAGGTGTCAGTAAGAGCACGTGTCAGCAGCACTCCTAGGAAGCGCTGAAATCTCCGGAACTGAGAACAGGAATAGCTTTCTTTAATCAATAGTAAAACACTCTACTGGCATGTAAATTAGGCAAAATAAAACACAGCACTGCCCAGAGCAAAGAAGAAAACATAAATAAACTGTGATTGTCTACGTCACCCAACCCTGGGAGCCTGCCACTGGAGCTCACAGGCTCATTCAGGGCCCTGTCCAGCTGCCAGGATCAGGAAGGCGCTCAGAGGAGCTCAGATAAAGAGGGGTTTGTCATCTGCACACAGGGGCCTCTCAGGAGCCCAGATAAGGAAGCACAAAAAACCGGAAAGCTACTGGGCATCTGTTCTGCCTGGGGCTGGCTCTCTCCTCTCTAGGCAGCTCCGAAGTTTTCCCTGAGGCTGGTTTCCACTGCAAGGCCTGTGGCCATACTAGCTTCCTCGGGTGCCACTAAGTGACCTTAGGGCTCCAGAATCAGACACCATCTGACTAATTACCCCTGTCTGGCTCTCTGAGGCCAAATCCTTTATTCCCTTGGCTGGGCTGACAGAGGTGAGACAAGTCTCTTCAGCCTAAAGGAGGGGTCTGGATTCAGCTTGTCACCTTTCCCAGAAGTGATCACCAGGGAACCAATGTAGGCCTTCCTGCTTGTCTGTCCAGACTGACCATCAGCCTGGTGGATAGAAGCCTTAAGGGGAAGCCAAGTGCAGAGCTGTACAAAATATTTTCCTCCAGTTTTTTAAAAAAATCAGTTGCCTGGGATCTGACTCCAACTCACAGTGACTTCCTGTGTCAGAGCAGAACCGCTCTCTGTAGGGTTTTCAATGGCTGATGTTTTTGGAAGCAGATCACCCACCAGGCCTTTCTTCCGAAGTGCTTCTTATACACCTGTCTATAGTTCGGCTGGAAGCCATGGAAGTGAGTTCAATTCCAGGCCTAAAAGGTGACTCTGGGCCATAGTCTCAGGGGTTTCAGCAGGATCTATCAGACCGTAAGCCTGGCCTTTTTTATGATTTTGAGTTTTGTTCCACACTTTTCTCCCACTTTATTCAGAATCTCCTATTTTGATCCCTTTCTGAGTGGTTGACAGTGGTAACTGGACACCATTAGTTCTGGTCTCAGGGTCATATAGGCTGAGGATCGCATGGTGTGCTAGTCCCTTGGATTGTTTCTGAGTGTCTTTGATTTTCTTCATTCTTCTTTGCTCTGGATGAGGAGTGACCATCTTAGATGGCAGTTTTTAAGCTTTTTAAGATGCCAGTCACTACTCACCAAAGTAGGATGTAGTACTATGTTTTTGCGTAGTTTATGCCAGTTGAACTTGATGTCCTCTGTGACTATAGTCCCAAGAGCCTGTGGGCCCAGTGACTTATTCCCTCAGGGTGTTTGGCTGTAGCTAAGAAGTTATCATAACTTTGCCCTGTTATTTTTATTTTATATATATATGGACATTCTTATAGTGCATAGAAATACATATGTAGAAATATTGTCTACTAAACTTATATATGGTCATGGGTATATTCTCTTTTGCCTAGACATACTGATCATTCAGCCTGTCTACCTGTGTATCCACCCATAGATTAATGTTTGTTATCACTGATAATGCAGTGTTGTGTGTATAAAAGTGTTTATCTTTGTTTGTACTTCTTGTGTCTCTCCATGTCTTCCTTCCTTTTCCTTAGTGTTACTGTATTGGTCACTCCCTTTTGGTACATTGCCCTTCTCTTCACCCAAATCAATACTTATTTCTTACTTATCTAGCAGTTTTCCCTCTACATTCTTTTTTATGGTGCATACTATTCCACCCTGTCGAGCAATGGTAATTGCTTTACTGTGTCCTGTCAGGGCTTTTCAGCTGTTTCCAATCTTTTGCTGTTAAAAACACAACTGGCTGATGTCCTATCAAAACTGGTTGCCATCTTTGATAGGCTCTGACTTGCATGTTAGAGTAGAACTATGCTCCATAAACCCACCAGCCACTCCTTGGAAGGAAGGTTGGGCAATCCTGCTTCTGTAATGATACTGCCTCGGAAACCCAAGGAGGGGTTGCTATGAGTTGGGGCCGACTCAAGGGCACATAACAACAACAACAACATGCTCCATAAAGCTTTCTATGGCTGTGACCTTTCGGAGGTAGATTGCCAGGCCTTCCTTCCAAAGTGCCTCAAACCTTGGGTGGACTCAAACCTCTAACCTTTCATTAGCGGTGAAGCATATTCACCACTAGCAACAACTGCTCTCCCTTCCCAGGGACTCTTACCCATTACATCCCACTTCTCCAGGTCTCTGACCAGTCACTTGATCTGTCTTCCCAGGTGAGCCTGGCCAGCCTGGACTCAGAGGCCCCCCTGACCTTGGGCCTGAACCTCTCGTGCCTGGGCCATGGTGAGCACATTCTGGAGCTGCGGCCAGCACTGGAACGTCCAGAAGGCCACGTCCGCTATGTCATTGCCCGTGGCAACAAGCAGGGCTTCTTCCATATGCATTACCTCGGAGGCCTCAGCGCCCTGCGTCTGGGCCATCGGAGGCCGGCGCCTGGGACCTACTGGCTCGAGGTGGTGAGCGTGGCCAGGCCCTGGAGCACGAGGCCGGAGGGGAGGCCAGAGCCAGAGGCCCGGGCCTTGCGGCTGAAGGTGCAGCTGCAGCTGCTCTAGGTGGGAGAAGCCCCACCTTCTGCCTGGTCCAGGCCCCTTTCCGGCCACGACGTGGGCACTACCTGACCTGCCTCTTTCCCCGGGGCTTTCCGGGGGACTCTGACATCACTGCTCATCACAGACCCTGAGTCTGAGCCCTGCCTCAATGGGTCCCCATGCCACGGTCCAGTCTAGAGGTCAGAGGTTCTGGTGCTGCGTGGGATTAGTCACCAGCCACAGGGGCAGACCAGGTCGGACCCCAGAACTCAGGAGGATTGAGAGTCTATGACCTCAGGGTGAGCCCAGCCTCTGCGACAACCCAGGGGTCCCCAGCCCCTCCATCTTCCCTGAAGAATTCTGGGAAATAGCCCACACCCTCCAGCCCAACCAACACCCTCAACAGTCAGGGCCGAGGGGGCCCCGGGTTCACTGTACCCGGGGCCAGGCTGTTTCAACTTCTGCACTGCACTGCAGCTTGCCCCACAGGGCTGGCAGACACAGGCGGGCCACTGGGGGGAGCAGACGGGACACTTCCTTAGGATCAGGGCCTGTGGGGCCCTGGCCAGCATTGGGGACACATATTGTACCCCTGTTTGTCCCCCAGAGAGGCTGGGCTGGGGTTCTGAGGATGATTTTATATCAGAAACAAAGACAACAATAAAGTTATTTTGGGTTACTGCCGTCTCCTGGGTACTTCTTACAGTATGTAAGCGCTGTCCTGGGCTGGCGAGGCACAGGAGAGTCAAAGCCCCAGTTCAGTAGCCTGTGGCCCCAGAAGGGCTGAAGCTTCGGAAAGGGAGGAGCTTCACCCCAGCTCCCAGGAGGAAGCTTGGGCACATGACCAGAGCAGGCTGTGAGTTGTGACCATGGAGACCCTCCTCGGTTCACTAATGATGACAACAGCTATGGCTTCCTGATCATGTACCAGGCACCACTCTGAGTGTTTCCCAGTGACCCAGTCATTTCGCCCTCACTACATTCCCATGAAGGAGCTCTGGTGGTGCTGTGGTTAAAGCCTTTGGTTGCTAACCAAAAGGTCAGCAGTTTGAACCCACCAGTTGTTCTGAGGGAGAAATATGAGGCAGTCTGCTTCTGTAAAGAGTTACAGCCTTGGAAGCCCTATGGGGCAGTTCTACCCTGTCCTAAAGGGTCACTATGAGTCAGAATCAACTCGATGGCAGTGGGGTTATAGCCATGAGGAATCCTTCTGGGTGGTGCAAACAGTTAAGATGTGCTCAGCTGCTAACCAGAAGGTCGGCAGTTTGAACCCAACCAGAGGCACCTCAGAACAAAGACCGGGTGATCTGTTCCAAAAATCAGCCACCGAGAACCCTGTGGAGCACAGTTCTGCTCTCCCACACGTGAGGTCATGAGTCAGCCCCAGGGTGAGGCAGCGGTGGTATGGTGATAGAATTCTCACCTTGCACACAGGAGACCGGGGTTCGATTCCCGGCCAATGCATTTCATGTGCATACACCACCCATCTGTCAGTGGAGGCTTGTACGTTGCTAGGATACTGGATAGGTCTTCGTGGAGCTTCCAGACTAAGATGGACTAGGGAGAAAGACCTGGTAATCCACTTCCAGGAACCAGTGAAAACCCTGTGGATCCAAGAGTCTGATCCCCACTGATGGGATGACACAGGACCAGGCCGTGTTTTGTTCCATTGTTGCCATGGGGTCGCCATGAGTCGGCTGATTCAATGGCCCCTGATGACACACCTGCATTAGATAGATGCTGTTATCCTCCCCACTGAGTCTTAGAGACATCAAGACAATTCCCAGGGTCACTCCAGCTGGTAGAGTGTTCCGATTCCCTAGTGCCGCTCTGACAGGAATATACCACAAATGGAATGGCCTTAACGAATAGGAGTTTATTCTTACAATTTGGAGGATTTAAGTCCAAGTTCCAGGTGCCAGGCTCTAGGAGCTGGGTGAAAGCCCCTCAACCTAGGGGTCCAGCTCTGCCTCCTGCTCCCGGCCCACTGGAGCTAGAGGCATTTCTTCACTCAGACAGCTGCTGGCTGCTGAGGCTGAGAAGCCCCAAGGTTGACAAGTCAAAAGGCACAGTCCCGATGTTACCAATCCATATGGCAGGCCATTAACTTAAGTCCATTGTAAGTCCCAAGGTCGGCAGAGCATAGCAGGCTGCTGAGCAACGACACGGTTACATGCAGGGTCCAAGTGTGCCATAGGCTAGAGACCATTCCCAAGGCTTCTCCTTATATACAGGAAGCAGACCACATCCCAAAGGTAGCTACTCAGCTGCTCCCAGTAGATTCCACCATGGAGTTGATTACCAGTCTCATCATGGGGAATACTACATCCAGCTGCCCAGCCACTCAACCAGGCCTAGCCAAGTTGACATACAAACATAACCATCACCTACAGCCAGGGTCAGGCTCAGGCAGTCACACCAGCATTTGTTCCTTAACCGCCATGCCATCCTTCTTGGCTCCAGTTTAGACCAGGTCTCACAGATGTCCTGCAGGGTCCCCAGCTCCATGACCGGGATACTCACACTGCTAACAGCTAACATGAGGTAAGTGTGTACTATATGGTGTGCATGTTACCAATGGTAGCACACTCTGTCTCCACAAAACCCCTATGAGGCAGCCGTTACCACCATTGCTCCCACTTCACAAGGAGTGGATGGACCTGCCCACGTAGTGTGGTGGGGCCTGGATGCAACACAGTCTCTTCTGAGTTTGAGCACTGGCCCCAAACGAGCCCTTGTCCTAGCTATGTGGTATATTTAGTCTGTTCTCTTTTTTTAAAACAGTACAAATGTTAAAAAAAAAAAAAAAACTCACTGCTGTGGAGTCGGATCCGACTCACAGCAACCCCTCTTTGGATTTCCAAGGGGGTATCACTACGGAAGTAGATTGCCCACCCTTCCTTCTCAGGAGTGGCTGCTGGGTTTGAACCGCCAGCCTTCTGGTTAGCAGTCAAATGCCTTAGGCTCTACACTACCAGCACTCCCGTAATAATACATACAACAAAACATTTGCCAATTCAACCGTTTTTACATGTCCAATTCAGTAACATCGGTTCCTTTCATCATGTTGTACAGCCATCACCACTATCTTTTTCTAAATTATTCCACCATGAACAGAAACTCAGTGTCCCTGAAGTAATAACTTCCCTCTGCCCTCCCACCCACCCTTGGTAATACCAATTAGCTTTGGTCTCTCTATAGGAGCTCTGGTGGGGTAGTGCCTAAGACATTTGACTACTAACCGGAAAGCTGGTGGTTCAAACCCACCAGTCACTCCTTGGAAGGAAGGTTGGGCGATCCACTTCTGTAGTGATACCACCTTGGAAACCTGAGAAGGGGTCGCTGTGTGTCACATCTGACTCCACAGCAGTGGGTTTGGTTTGGGTTTGGTTTGGATCTCTCTGTAAGACCAAAAAACAAACCCACTGTTGTCAAGTTGATTCCAAGTCATGGTGACCCCATGTGTGACAGAGTAGAACTGCTCCATAGGTTTTCTTGGCTGTGATCTTTATGGAAGCAGATTGCCAGGCCTTTCTTCTGCAGCACCAATGGGTGGGTTGAAATTCCCAGCCTTTAGGTTAGTAGTATTTAGGTTAGCATAAAACATTAACACCACACATTTGCTTGTTTCATAGAGGTGAGATTATTCAGTTCTTGTCCCGTGCATTGGGGCTTTCATCCAGAACACCCTCTGTGGTTGGGGAAGCTGAGGTAGCGTGAGGACGGGTACGCAGTAGTAAATTACCTGGTATGGCTTTTCTAGCCACAAGTCGTTGTAAACTCCATGGTGGAATTTGCTGTGAGTAACTGAGTAGCTACTGATTGTTAAAATCATCCACCTAGGGTTTTTCTGTTGGGAGCAGCACAAAGTAATGTTCTGGGAAGTTCACTCTCTCTCAGGTGCTTAGAATTTTGATGTTATGATTGGTTAGTGTGGGTAGTTAAGTTTGCGTGTCAACTTGGCTAGGTCTGGTTGAGTGGCTGGGCAGCTGGATGTAGTATTCCCCATGATGAGACTGGTAATTAACTCCATGGTGGAATCTACTGGGAGCAGCTGAGTAGCTGCCTTTGGGACGTGGTCTGCTTCCTGTATATAAAAAGCAACTTTGAGAATGGTCTCTAGCCTATGGCACACTTGGACCCTGCATGTAGCCGTGTCATTGCTCAGCAGCCTGCTATGCTCTGCCGACCTTGGGACTTATGATGGACTTAGTTAACGGCCTGCCGTGTGGTTTGGTAACATCGGGACTATGTCTTTTGACTTGTCAACCTTGGGGCTTCTCAGCCTCAGCAGCCAGCAGTTGTCTGAGTGAAGAAATGCCTTTAGCTCCAGTGGGCCGGGAGCAGGAGGCAGAGCTGGACCCCAAGGTTGAGGGGCTTTCACCCAGTTCCTAGAGCCTGGCACCTGGAACTTGGACTTAAATCCTCCAAATTATAAGAATAAACTCCTGTTTGTTAAGGCCTTCCCATTTGTGGTATATTCTTGTCAGAGCGGCACTAGGTACCCAGAACAGTTACTTTGGCCACTCTGCCAGGCTCCAAAGGAGGCCTCCTAGAGGCAGAAGTCTCTCTGACTGCTGGCTGAGAAACGTGCTGCTGAAAGAGAAACGTGCTCCTGAGAGACACGTGCTGCAGGGAAAGAGATGCAAGAGACACACACTGCTGAGTGAGACACCAAGGGACATGCACTGCTGGGAAAGAGACTGTGAGACTGTTGGCTGAGAGACAGTGGGCTGAGAGAGACTGAACGTTTTTCTTGAACTTGAATTGTAGCCTGGTGCTTCCCTAATAAACCCCATAATCTGTGAGTTCTGTGTGGTCACTGCAGCGAATTATTGAACCCAGCAGAAAGGTGGTGGGTGCTGCAGGAGGAACGGTTGGTGTCAGGGTTGGTGAAAGGGCTGGAGGGAGGTAGCATGTCCAGCCTCACCTCACAGTAATGGGCCTTGGGCTACTGATAGTGATTCTGTCTTCCTTTTGCGTGGTTAGAGGGGGTCAGAAGATGTGGCCTCGCTGCCCCTTTAGCAACAGGGGACAGGGGTTGCAAGTCTAAATGAACCCAGAGAGCCTCTGGTGCCTGGCCACGGGGCTCTGTTCTTATCAGTGGATCCTGGTGGCCTCTCAGAGTTGCATGGGCTTTTCCCTGGCCTCAGCACAGTCCAGGGATGAGGGCAGAGCAGCCACAGTGATCCCCATTTGACAGACAAGGAAAGAGAGGCCCAGAGAACAAGTGATGCACCCCAGGTCTGGTCCCCAGCTGGGAATTGTGGGGCTGGACTCCTGCTTGGCCCCTTAGAGCTGTCTCTATGAGGGCTGGGGGCACAGATCTGGGGCAGGGGTTATCCTGTGGAATCATGGGCAATTCTCAAACTAGGAAAGAAACAGGCACCCTGTAATGAAGCATGACAGGGACAAAAATGGCACCTCACCAAAGGTTTATTTAAAAACCTCAAGCAAATGGGAAATTCTTCAGTTATTGCCAGAGTGGCTTCAGGTCCAGCTGTATCCAGGGGCTCAAAAGGTGTTGCTGAAGTTCTTATCTGTTTCTGGAAAAGCATGTCCCGGGAGGGATTCCTTAGACCGACCGGCACTTTGCAAAGGCCCAAAGGGATATGCAGGCAGGCATGGCCCTGGGTGGGGGTGGGAGGGCTGCAGGTAGGCAGTGCATCCCTAGGACCCTTCTCTGCAAGACCCACTCTCCAGGGGTTACTGTGGTCCCTGGAGAGGCAGGGGGCTTGGAACAAGGCCAGGTCTCTCCTTCCAGCCGCCAAGGGGCAAGAGGTGGTGTGGGTAGATGGGCGCAGACTGACACAGCAGGGATCAAGGTCTGGCCTAAAGGTCCAGCCCCTTTTGTGTGGCTGATCCTGAAATGTGCGGAGTCACGGTCCTACAGGAGAGATCAGAGAAGCTGACAGGTGATGGGGACCTGGGTGGAGCTGGGGGCCCTTATCCCCCAACAGAGATGACAGATGCAGAAAGAGCACACGACCAAGAGGCCTTGCCTTGAGTAGCTGCTCTCAGAAAGGAGGCATGCCTCTTGCTGCTTCCGCTGGGGTCGCCAAACGTGGAGACCAGGACCCTGGAGGTTCCAGGCCCCAACTTCTTCACCTCAGAGCGAGAGCCTGTCCAAGAGATGGAGATAGACACAGATAAGAGCTCTGCTTCCATAAAGCTTTGCAGCCTTGGAAACCTTGTGGGTCAGTTCTGCTCTCCCCTATAGGGTCACTATGAGTCAGAATTGACTCAATGGCAGTGGGTTTGATTTTGAGTTTAGCTAGTAGAGTTTAATGTAAAATTTAAACATGAAAACTGAAGAAAAAACTAAGCCCATAAATGAATTCAGCAATATATGGCTAAATACAGACATGTTTGCTTTCGGCAAGTTTTCCTATTGAAATCAATTCAGTAAATAAATATTTAACAAGCAACAAAACTGATGTTTATATTTACTTGGCAGTCAGTTTATGCTCTACAAGAGCTAAAATTTTCCATTCCCACTAATGCTTTCTATTCCTTGACATTAGTCTGTAATAAATAGCACAACTGTGTTTAAAAAAAAGAGAAAGAAACAGATAAGAACTCCAGCAACACCCTTTGAGCCTCTGGATCCAGCCGGACCTGAAACCACTTTGCCAATAACGATCTGCCAATAACTGATGAATTTCCCATTTGCTTTAGTTCCCAACTCTGGCAACTGAAAGTGTCCTGGCTGGATGGTTATTCACTCAGAGGCTCATTCACTTAGTACCGCTACTCCACCTCTTTGGGGTGGAGGCGCCTGCCAGCATGCTGGGCTCCAACTCCCTCCGTTGGGCTAAGCAGCACAGGGGCCCATGGGCAGGAGACTGGGGTCTCACGCACCTCGGAGGGGCTTCCGGGTGCCGTCATGGAGCTTTGAGGGGTTCTTGCTCCGGGAGTCCAGAAACTTCATGGCATTCTGCACCCACCTGACCTGTGGGTTCCCACACACCACCCTGTGTCTCCAGGGGAGGAAGAAACTGTGGCAAGAGGGGAGCGAGGCCCAAGTTAGTGTGTAAGGGGGTTGCCTAGCCATGCGTGAGCCCCCCCAGCCCCCACGGCACCACTCACATCACGGCAGGCAGGTTGCAGCTCCCGCTCACCTCCTGGCGTCGGTAACCCTTAGCGTGTCGAAGCATGGCTGTCTTAGTGATGTGGTGGTAAGCCAGGCAGCAGTCCTCAAAGGCGCCTGCAAGCGCACCGCCGCACCTCTGCTCATGGCTGTGTGCGTGTGCAGTGATGCATGCCACCCACACACAAGGCCATGTACAAGTGCATATACTGAGACTCTCCCAGGCCTCAGAGAGGCATGGGCAGCCCCAGCAATAAGGAAACTGCCAGCTCACCCTTGGCTCTTGATATCAGAAAGCTGGCAGATCGGAGAAGTTCTTAGTCCCCAGATGGGAATGGCATGGTGACCAAACGAATAGGAGACCAGAGCCATTTTGGCTCTCGCGCCCGGCAGAGGGCAGTGGGCAGCAGGTGCAGCAGTCCGAGCAGGGGCCAGCTCCGCCCACCTTGTTTTTGTTGATCCTGATTCATGGCGACCCCGTGTGTGACAGAGTAAGACTGCTCCACAGGCTTCCTTGGGAGCTCTGGTAGCGTAGTGCCTGAGGCACTTGACTGCTAACCAGAAGGCTGGCGGTTCAAACCCACCACCCACTCCTCAGAAGGAAGATGGGGCAATCCACTTCCATAGTGATACTGCCTTGGAAACCCAAGGAGGGGTCACTATGAGTCGGGTCCGACTTGACAGCAAATAACAACAACAACAACAACATGGGCTTCCTTGGCTGTGATCTTTATGGAAGCAGATGGCCGGGCCTTTCTCCCGTGACACCACCAGGCAGGTGTGAACCACTGACACACCGTTTGTGCCACCCAGAGACCTCTGAAAAGCTCCCACTCTGTGCCAAATGTCTAAACAACAGATGAGTTGGACATAGTGTTGCCTTTGGGAGCACCCAGGCTTGGGGGGCCATGGGGAAGTGGATGGGTGCTGGGTGGTGGTGACAGTGGTAGAAGCCAAGGCAAACTCCTTGGCCCTGCCTTCAAGGCCCTCTGCAACCTGCCCCTGTGTTGAACCCTTGCCTCCGGGCTACTTCTGATCCTGGCACAGCCCAGCAGTACGGTGGTAGAGTAACTGAGGAGCTAGGCCCCTGCATTCCCCAGCTTTGGTCCAGGAGAGCAAGTGGGCAGTGGGGTCAGCTGGCCCCTGGGCTGCAGTACCCCTCAGCCGTGTCAGATTACCCAATACACAAGGTGAGCACAGGCTTACTTACTGATCTGTAGTGAAATTTTTCACATTTTTCCACCACATCAAAGATTCTGCTTCTGCGTGTGGCTGGCATCTGTCTCTCTCCCAGCCCCACAGCCTCTTCCTACAGAGTCAAAGCCTCTTCTCTTCAAATTTACAACCCCTGCCAGCAAGCAAGGTAAGCATGGGCTTACTTGTACTTACTGACTAATCTGCAGTGAACAGTTTCACATGTTTTTCACATCAAACACGTGAAACTGTTCACTACAGCTTTGTAAGTAAGTACAACACAACGCGACACACTGCCTTCCAGTCGAATTCGACTCATAGCGACCAAGAAAAAACCAAATCCACTGCCATGGGGTCGATTCTGACTCATAGAGCCCCTAGAGAACAGAGTAGAACTGCACCATAGGGTTCCAAGGCTGTCAATCTTTACAGAAGCTCACTGTCTCATCATTCTCCCACGGAGTGGCTGGCGTGGGTTTGAACCACCAACCTTTCGGTTAGCAGTTGAATGCTTTAACCACTACACAGCCAGAGCTCCCTAAGCATGAATAAGCCCATGCGTACCTTGCTTATTGGGTAATCTGCCCCTGCCCGGTGGGCAGTTCCAGGGCTGGGGCTGCCCTTCCCCCAGATCAAAGGGCCAGCTCTGATAGCAGGGGAACACAGGCCAGACCTCTCCCGGGCAAAGGCTACTGCACCTGGGGGCAGGGCCTGGGGCCCTCAGACCCAGCTAAGGGGCAGGTGGGGCAGCAGGTGGGGCCTCAGTCCTGGCCAGGGGCGCGGTGTTGCCAGCTGCTGGGACTCAGTGACCTCCCCTGTGCCCACAGATATGCAGCACACAGTGGCTGGCTTCTGTTCACCCAAGCCCTGAGTCCCTGCTAGGAGGGAAAAGGCTATTCATGACAAGGGGGACATGGGGTGGGAAATCGCCATAGTAACAGGAATGGCTATCATTGTTGCCCAGTCCTGGACAAAGAATTTTACAGGCAGATCCTCAGTGAGAATTAGGATTCCTATTTTGCAGATGAGGAAAGTGAGGTTTATAAAGGTAGTGTGGTCAAGCTGGTGGGATTGCACAGGCTGCCTGGGGAAAGCCGGGATTGGGGCCCACCTAGCTCTGGTCTCTAATCGCAGCCCTGGTTCTGCAGGGTGAGACATGGCAACATGTCCCTGGATAAGGGGTTGGGGCATGGCTGGGGGCCACCCTCTACCCCCACAGTCCCTACACTGGCTGGAGTCTTTCCAGGGAGACCTTGGCTCGTGGACTTTGGAGGCAGCATGAGGCCTCTGGAAGAAGGAACTGGGGACCCTCTTCTCCCCCAAGGTGCTCCTCTGTTCCTACCACCATCTGGCGGATTATGGGTAGGAGCCAGCAAAGAATTCACTGGATCCTGGGGGGTGGGGAGTGCAGACAGGGCCAATGATAGTACCTTGGGTACGGACAGCAGGGACCCAGGCCCCCACGAAGCAGGCCACCAGGCAGGCCAAGAGCCACAGGTTCATGGTGCAGAATGGTCCCTATCCCTGGGTGCTCGAGAGATTCTGTGGCCACCTGGGAAGATGGGTGGAGGGGGATGAGGACCCAAGGACAGTGGCATGCACTGGAGGCACCCCCCCTCACCAGGCCCTGGTGAGTCAGGATGGGGACAGGCAGGGCTACAGGGACCTGCAGCTGCCCTCAGACTTGCTCCAGGAGGGGCTTACCTGTGTGACCTGTGAGGGCGTCTGCTGAGCTCTCTCTCCTGGCTCCTGCTGGGCCGGCAGGCTGGGCTTCACCCTTTATAGGCAGATAGAGCCCTGCCCTGCCACCTGCCCTTCCTCCTCTTCCCCACCCCTGACCCTCCTCCCCATCCTTCCTCTTTTTCCCATTCTCTTTCCAGTTTCTCTCTCCAGTATCAGAGTGTACCTGGAAGGACAAGAGGGCCAGAGCAAAGAGCAGGACGGGAATAACTGGCTCCCTCAATGAGCTACTAGGACAGGGGTCCCCTTGGTGAGGAGAGGTAGACAGACACAGATGGACCCTGGACCCTAACCAACCATGCCTTGAGAAGGATGGCTACTCCAGGGCCCCCTCGCCTG
The DNA here is from genome assembly GCF_000298275.1 of Orycteropus afer afer. NCBI lineage: Eukaryota > Metazoa > Chordata > Mammalia > Tubulidentata > Orycteropodidae > Orycteropus > Orycteropus afer. The sequence continues at coordinate 1,141,003 of NW_006921992.1, read as the reverse complement.
CCCCCTCATCCCAGCCTTGTTGGCCAGCACCCCTGCTTTCTCCCTAAAGGGCCCTTGTTCCTCCCCACCTTGCTCCCACACAGACCTCAGGGTTCCTGGAGCCTTCATTCCCCATTCCCAAGCCACCTGGTCCCTGACTTTCATCCATTTTTCTCTTCTTCCAGACACTGGGGTGACTTAGTATTTCCAGAAAAGCCCTGGTTTTGAGACTGGGCTGATCTACAGAACCAGGAAGTAGCTGAATGTTTTCCAGGAGCTGGTTGTTGGTGGGGGCCTTGAATAGATTCCTGCTCAGAGTAGAACTGCCCCCCAGGGCTGTCATCTTTATGAAAGCAGATCACTGGGGTCTTTCTCCTGCAGAGCCGCGGGCTAGGTTCCAACTGCCAATCTTTTGGTTGGCAGTGCAGCTCTTAATCACTGTGCCACCAGGACTCCTTGTAGGGGCTAGAGAGAGAAGGAAATGGGGAGTGACCACTAATGTGGACAGGTTTCCTCTGGAGGTGATGAAATGTTCTGGAATTGGTTAGTGGTGATGCTTGCACAATTCTGCCAATTCACTGAGCACCATGAAATGGAACGCACACCTTAAACATGTGAGTTATAGCTCTCATCAAGCTTTATTTACAAAAACAACAAAGAAATGCCCTGGTTTGGGAAGAAAAACAGTCAGGCCCAGGTAACCAGGCCCACAGGCAATAAGGGGAAAGCCTTGGAGACAGGACTTCCAGCACTTCCTCTCCTGCTGGTGAAGAAAGCGCTCTGGTGGCGCAGTGCCTAAGGCACTTGACTGCTACCTAGAAGGCTGGCGGTTCAAACCCACCAGCCAACCACTCCGCGAAAGATTGCAATAATGATACTGCCTCGGGGAAACCCAAGGAGGATGGTTTTGGAACGTGAGCATGGGGGAGGGGACTGGTGGGGAGTAGGGGTGGGTGGGCACTGCAGAGCCACACCACAGTGCTTTTGAATTTTGTTGTCTGCGTCCCCCGGCCACTTTTGGCCCCCTGGGGTTTTTACCACATTCTGTACCACTTTCTGAATTGACTCTAGGCAGTGAGTTTGGATTTTGGTTTTGTCCCACATTCTAGGGAGCTCTGGTGCCGCCCTGATTAAAGCATTTGGCTGCTGCCCACCAGCCTCTTCCGGGGAGAAAGATGAGGCAGTCTTCTGTAACGATTTACAGCCTTGGAACCCCTATGGGGGCAGTTCTACAGGGTCGCTAAGAGTCAGAATCCACTCTAAGGCACCGGGTTTGATTTGGTTTTGGGTATCACTTTCTCGTTCCTCCAGCTCTACTGAGGGTCCCTGGCGAGGACTCTGGTCTATTCTCCCCGCCAGGCCACCTAGTTGGCACGCCGTGGTGCGGGGTTCGGGGCTGGCCCCGTAGGATTTAGAGGCGGGGCCGGGTCTGGTGGGTGTGACTTAGCCCCGGGGGCGGGGTTACAGGAGTGGGGCTTAAAGCGGTAGGCTTACTATCCTCACCTCGCTGGAGCCTCTTGCTCGCGCCGCAGGCTGGGGCGTCCGGAGGTCTCTTGGCTGTCCCTGAGGCCATGGTCACCCCCAGCCTGGGCGCTGCCTCTGGTCCTCAGCCTCTTGCCCCGGGTAGGTGACGCTGGGCCGGCACGAGGCTCCGCGTGGCTGCGGGCGCGGGCGTCGGGACTCGGCGTGGCTGGCTCCCCGCTCCGACTCACTGACCCTGCCTGCCCCAGATCTGTTACCCATACTTGGCGAAGGTCACCTCCCCCTCCCTTCCGGTCAGTCCCACCTGCAGCCTTAACGGGTAGGAGGGGGCCCTGAGGGACCAGGACGCAGGGTGGATGGGGGGGCATCTCGGGCCGTCACATGGATGTGCATGCTTTAGGACCCAGCTCGGGACTCCCTGGCCTAGGGAGAGAGGCGGTACTCAGGGAGATGACACCCTGAACTAAACCCCACAGTTCTGAAGACCACTGTTGGAGTGTGAGGGCCACATCTTTTGGTTCTGAGCTGAATTGGGGGGAGGGGCGTTGGTGGTGCTTATTAGCTGCTTAGAGTTGATTCCGATTCATGGTGACCCCACGTGTTGCCAAGAACCTTCTGGAATCTCAGTCCCCCAGAGCCGGAGCTGGGATTGGAGGCACAGAAGTTCAGAGAACTGCAGGCAGCAGCTGGACCACACAGAACAAAAAGACTGCAGGAGGGTGAACCTGAGAACAGCTCTGGTTAAGAGGGGCCTGGGAATTTCATGGAAAACAGGTGTGTTGGTTACTTCGTGCTGCTCTCATGGGAGATGCCACAAAAGAGTATCTGTGAGAAACAGGGATTTGTTCTCTTACGCTTTAGGAGGCTAGAAGTCCCCGTTCAAAGTGCTGGCTCTAGGGGCTGGGTGAAGGCCCCTCGACCTTGGCTCTGCCTCCTACTCTCGGCCCAGGAGCTGGAGGTGTCTCTTCACTCAGACAGCTGCTGGCTGCTGAGGCTGACAAACCCAAGGGTGACAGGTGAAATGGCACAGTCACACAACACAGCAGGCCACTGGTTCATGTCTGGGAAAACCAAAAATGCTGGCTGCTGAGGCTGACAAACCCAAGGTCGACAGGTGAAAAGGCACAGTCCCAAGATTATCACACAACACGGCAGGCCACTCACTGGTTCAAGTCCGGGAAAACCAAAAATCAAACTCACTGCTGTTGAGTTGGATCCGACTCATAGTGACCCCTCCTTGGGTTTCCGAGGTGATATCTCTATGGAAGTAGGTCTTCTTTCCAAGGAGTGGCTGGTGGGTTTGAACCACCAGCCTTCTGGTTAGCAGTCAAGTGCCTTAGGCACTACGCTACCAGAGCTCCCGTAAGTCCAGGAACAGTCCTAAAATTGGCAGACAACTTGGCAGACTGCTGAATGAAGACTCTGCTTCCTGCAGGGTCCAAGCGTGCCAAAAAAGCTCAGAGCCCTTTCTCAAATCTGTCTTCTTATATACTAGAAGCAGACCACATCCCTAAGGCAGCTACTCAGCTGTTCTAGTAGATTCCACCATGGAATTGATTACCAGTCTCCTCTTGGGGAATAACTATATCCAGCTGCCCAGCCACTCAAAACCAGGCCCGCCAAGTTGACACACAATTACCATACCAAGGGAGATAAAAAATTAAATGCTGTGACCTCCTGAGTCCTCAATGAACACCTGTCTGGGGCCAAGTGATGGGTTGGACATTGGAGACCATGAGGCAGCTCACACATGTGCCATTCCCCACGTTGGGGCTCAAATCCAGGTGGGAGTGTCCAGAAGATTACAACACTGCCGGAGGTGTGTTACTGTGGGAACGTATGTTGGTTCATCCTATGTATAGACTGGGCTATAAAACACAAGTCTAGTTGCTGTTCTGGAGAAAGTGCATATAATCAAATCATTTGGCTGGACATAAAGCAGATTCTGTTCCATAATGTAATCTGATGTTTTGTTGTTGTTGTTGTTAAGTGCCGTCGAGTCATTTCCGACTCATAGCGACCCCATGCACAGCAGAACGAAACACTGCCCGATCCCGCACCAGCCCCACAATCCCTGCTATACTTGAGCCCATCATCGCAGCCACCGTGTCAATCCATCTCGTTGAAGGCCTCCCCCTCTTTCATCGACCCTCCACCCTACCAAGCATGACATCCTTCTCCAGGGAATGGTCCCTTCTGACAACATGACCAAAATAGGTGAGACGAAGTCTGGCCATTCTTGCTTCCAAGGAGCATTGTGGCTGCACTTCCTCCAGGACAGATCTGTTAGTTCTTTTAGCAGTCCATGGTACTTTCAGCATTCTCCGCCAGCACCACAACTCAAAAGCATCAACTCTTCTTCGGTCTTCCTTATTCATTGTCCAGCTCTCACAAGCATACGAGGCGATTGGAAATATCATGGCTTGTGTCAGGCGCACCTTAGTCCTCAAGGAGATATCCTTGCTCCTCAGCACTTGATACAGTTCCTTCGCAGTTGACTTTCCCAATGCTACACGTCGTCTAATGTCCTGACTGCTCCTTCTGTTGGCATTGATTGTAGAAACAAGCAATGTGAATTCTTTGACAAGCTCAATCTTCTCTCCATTTATTGTGATGCTGCTCATTGGTCCAGTTGTGAGGATTTTTGTTTTCTTTATATTGAGACGTAATCCATACTGCAGACTGTATTCTTCAACCTTCATCAGTAGGTGCCTTAAGTCATCCTCACTTTCAGCAAGCAAAGTTGTATCGTCTGCATATCTCAGGTTGTTAATGATTCTTCCTCCAATCCTGATACCACGTTTTTCTTCATATAGTCCAGCTTCTCAGATTATTTGCTCAGCATATAGATTGAATAAGTGTGGAGAAAGGATACAACCCTGACACACTCCCTTCTTGATTTTAAACCATGTAGTGTCCCCTTGTTCTGTTCGAACGACAGCCTCCTGGTCAAGGTACAGATTCCTCGTGAGTACAATCAAGTGCTCAGGAATTCCCATTCTTCTCAATGTTATCCATAATTTGTCATGATCCACACAATCAAATGCCTTTGCATAGTCAATAAAACACAAGTAAACATCTTTCTGGTATTCTTTGCCTTGAGCCAAGATCCATCTGACAACAGCTACGCTATCCCTTATTCCACATCCTCTTCTGAATCCGGCTTGAACCTCTGAAGTTCTCTGTCAATATACTGCTGCAAATGTTTCTGAATTATCTTCAGTAAGATCTTACTTGCGTGCGATATTAATGATATTGTTCTATAATTTCCACATTCTGTGGGATCACCTTTCTTTGGAATGGGCACAAATATTGAATGTCTTTATTTTCTCACAGTTTAGGAGGCTAGAGGTCCGAATTCAGAATGCCAGCTCTAGGGGAAATCTTTCTCTCTCCGCTGGCTCTGGAGGAGGGTCCTTGTCTCTTCAGCTTCTACTTCCGGGTTCCTCGAAAATCTCTGTGTGTGTCTTGGCTTCTATCTTACCCCATCTCTCCTCTCCTTGTTTAATCTCTTTTAAATCTCAAAAGGGGATGATTCAAGTCATGCCCTACTCTATCGAACCCTGGCTCATCAACTAACAAAGAAAACTCATTCCTAAATGGGATTCTAACCACAGAATAGAGGTTAGGAGACACAGAGCATGTGTTGGAAGGACATAATTCAATCCATAATACTTCTTCCATAATGTAATCTACCAATCAGTTGGAAAGGGAGTTTGCTGCCTCCAGACTATAAATATTGGGGTGGAACTCTCACTCTTCCTGTGTGAACTATTGAGCTTGAGGTGCAGGTCTGCAGGAGTCTTTAGCCTGTCGCTGGGCACATGGATTTTGGTCTTGCCAGTCCCCCACAATCATGTGAGCCAATTCCTTGTAGTAAACCAATCTCTGTCTTGCTCTCAGAAGTTCAGCCAGTCTCGTGTACTTTGAACGTGTTATCAAGAGGGCCCAGTTCCTGAAGGAGAACATTGGGCTTGGTAAAGTACAGGGTCAGAGAAAAAGAGGAAGGCCCTCAACGAGATGGACTGACACGGCGGCTGCAACAGTGGGCTCACACATAGTGATGATTGTGTAGGACCAGGCAGCATTTTGTTCTGTTATGTGTGGGATCACTATGATTCAGAACTAACTCAACGACCCCCAACAACAGACAGAACACACACACACTCACATACACATAGATATTTACAAGAAAAAAAGGCCGCTGTTGAGTTCATTCAGACTCCTGGCAACCTGATGTGTGTCCGACTAGAACTATGCTTCATAGAGTTCTCAGTGGCTGTGCTTTGGGTGCACAAACAGTTAAGTGCTCAGCTACTCATTGAAAGGTTGGTGGTTGGAATCTACCCAAAGGTAGAAGAAAGGTGGGTGATGCACTTGTGAAAGACCACAGCCACTAAACACCCTGTGGAGGACAGTTCTGCTCTGACACACATGGGCTCACCTTTAATCAGAGTCGAATCCCTGGGAACTGGTATTAGCTCGTAGATGCAAATCATCGGCACCACCCATGTATAAAAAAACAAAACCCAACCCACTGCACTCCTACAGGACAGAGGGGAGCTGTGCTCCATAGGGTTTTTAAGGCTGTGACCTGACAGAAGTGATAGCCAAGCCTATCTTCTGAGGAACCGATGGGTGGGTTTGAACCACCAACCTTTTGAGTAGTAAAGTGCTTACCACCTGCGCCACACAGGGCCCCATACGTATACATGCATATTGACGTGTGTATGCTTTGGGTAGTAGCCAAGGGCAAACCATGTGCACCACCCACTTGTCTCCATTTTTGTTGCTGGTTGCTATTGAGTAGGTGCCAGCTAATGGCGACCCCATGGACAATAGAATGAAATGCCGCACAGTCCTGCACCATTGTCACGATCCTTGCTTTGCTCAAGTGCGTGGTTGCAGCCACTGTGTACTTTGAGTGCCTCCCCACCTGAGGGGGCTCAGCTTCCAGCACTTCGTCAGACGGGATTCTGCCATCACCCACAGGGTTCTCATTGGCTGATTTTCAGAAGCTGATCATCAGGCCTTTCTTCCTAGTCTTAGCCTGGAAGCTCTGCTGAAATCTGTTCGGCATCCTGGGAACACACAAGCCTACACAGCAGACAGCTGGTGGGTGCGTGTGAGGTGTGTCGGCCGGGAGTGGAACCAGGCCTCCGTTCTGCAAAGCAGTGGTTCTCACCCTGGGATGATTCCCCCCCCCCCCTGCCAAGGAGATTTTTTGGCAAGGTCTAGAGGGATTTGGGTGTCACAGTTGGCTAGGGTACTGGTAAACGTCCTACTGTGCACAGGACAGCCTCTCCCCCCCACCAAGAATCATCTGCCCAAAGGTCAGCAGTGCTTATGACAAGGCTGTGGGGGGCCATCTTCACACCCCTTCACATTCAGGAGAAATTTTTTTTTTTTGACAATTAATTAAAGTTTTCTTATAAAGGATACAAATCAGGACCAGCATGGAGAAGAGATGTACAGGGTCCTGAACCAGAATCTTGTGAGTTTCAGGGGCTGTTACCCTTGGAAAGCTCCCACTAGCAGTGTGTTTATTGGGATTTCATTACATGTTGTTAGCTGTCTTCAGGGTGGCCCCAAACTCACAGTGACCCCATGCACAATGGAACAGGGACCATCGTAATCCATAGGGTTTTGTTTTTGTTTTAAATAATCTTTTTGGTGAACATAGACATAGCAAGTTAGGTTCCCATTTGACAATTTCCCCAGAAATTGTTCCCTAGTGTTGGCTACATTGTCACACTGTGTCAAGGTTCTGGACGTTCCATTTCCGGTGCTCTAGTTTCCCCACCCCCTTGTCCTCTCCTCTTTGCTTTGGCGTAAATGTGGGCTTTTTGGTCTCATATGGATGGTATTTCAGACTCCAGCACCATTCCTACAGGTAACATGTTTTATTCTGTGTACCTCTCTGGTGCTTCGGTTTTAGCAATCACCTTTTAGGTGATCTCAGGGGATACTTTTGGCTCAAGGATTAAAGAGTGTCGCAGGGCATAGTCTCGGGGGTCCTCTGACCCCTAGAATTTTTACTGGCTGACTTTGGGGAGGAGATCTTCAGGTCTTCCTCCCTCAGAGGGACTTTTCTGGGGGATTTTCACTGGTGCCTCCGTTTTCTGCCCTCATCCCCCTCCCTGCCTTTTTGTTGGGAGAGAGAAGCTGTAGTTGCCCGTGACCCTTGGATGCTCTGCAGTGAAAGCCTGTGTGTGGGCTCAGCAGCCTTGCCCTGGAATGTGAAGGCCCGGCCTGGCCTGGTTCTCTCAGAGGAAGCGGGGTCTAAGAATAGCAGTTCTTTCCCCCAGCCCCCACCCTGCCTGAGCAGCTAGGGCCCCTGGGAAGGTGAGTGAGGCAGCCAGAGTCTTCTGGAAACTTCTTGAGCCAGTGCTATTCACTGGATGGGGGATGGGCTAGTACATTCCCAGGTGCACAGATAATGGGGGGGGGGAGAAGTGCTCCCTGCCCTCCCCGCCCCGCCTTTATCCCCCTCATCAGTCGTGTCCCCTTTCCACCTCCTGTGGCTGCCACCTCTGCGGGTCATGTCACAGACACATTGGCTGAATTGCCAGGTGTGGGGAGCAGACATGTTCTCCTGGGGCCCCAAGGCGGGAAAAGGGTGCTTGCCTTACCTACTTTGGAAGGGACCCAAGTGTGGGTGGCCTGCCCAGTAGGGCAGGGGCTGAGCTGCAGGGCCCTGGCAGAGGCGGGCACCTGGAGGCTGTTCTGCCAGAATTTTGATAAATGTGGCTGGTGTCTGTCTGATTGCAGTGGCTTTCATGAGAAGGGTTTGGCTGCTTGTTCACTAGGCCAGCTAACCTTGGACTCTGACTATGTCCCAGGCTGTGCCGAGTGCAGGGAACGCAAAGGTGGAGGAGACATGGCGGGCCCCTTTCGGCAAGGGGAGAAAGGGCTCAGGTGAGGTAGTCACCAGCAGGGGAGAAGGCTCACCATTGGTGACATTTCACTGGGGGCTAGGAGGCCCGGAGTGGTACAAACGGTTAACATGCTCGGCTGCTAACCAAAAGACTGGATGTTTGAGTCCTTGCAGAGGCACCTCGGAAGATAGGGCTGGCAATCTGCTTCCTAAAGATCAGCCGCTGGAAAACCCTCAGAGCACAGTTCTACTCTAACACCAATAAGTTACCGAAGCAGCTTCAGATGCTTGTGTGGCGGGGGAGGGAGCACCCTCACTCCGGCAGTTAAAGCACTGGCCAGGTAGGAAATAATCGACTTGAGAGCAACTGATTTTGTGTTTTTCAAAAACTGGGACCACACCCTGGGTTCGATGCCTTGTCATCATTTTCAGCTTACTCTCATGTAGTGGGATGAGGACAGGGAGGCTGTATTTTGTGGGGGAAGGGATAAGGAGGTGTCAGCCAGGAGGGTGTTGGGGATGCAGGTAGACAAAGCCCAAGTGCAAAGACACAACAGAGGACTAAGGCAAGCACACGGGTCCAGCGGAGCTTCCCTGGGCCTGGGTGGGGAGGGCTGGTCTGGGGAGATGGCCCGCCCTGCCCACTGGGGCCCTACCCCAAAGCCACCCCAGCTCCTGGATTCCAGCCTCCCTGTAGCTGCTCTGACCAAACTCCTCGGGTTTCCATGTGGCTGTCCCTGAGGAGTTCTTGGGTGGTGCAAATGTTTAACATGCTCAGCTGCTAACCAGAAGGTTGGAGGTTTGAATCCGTCCAGTTCTTCAGAAGAAAGGCGTGGCAATCTGCTTTGGAAGGGCCACAGCCACTGAGAAGTCTATGGAGCAGTCCTACTCCGACTCGCTCGGAGGGCGTGCCATGAGTTGGAATGGACTCCAAGGCAACCTGTTCTTGCCAAGCCTGAGCCCCTGGCGTCCGGTGCCCAGAGGGGCTCCAGAGTATTCTGGCTCCTGCTCCCAGCAGCATCTTCGGCCTGGGGAATTCCTGTTGGTGACAGGACCACTGAGCTCCCCTGCCCACCCCGCTGAAAACCAGTAGGCTGTAGCAGAATCACACATTCCCTACCACTCCCTTTAGTGGGCACCCCCTAAGACAGAAGGGTGTTAGGTGCCTGGGGATATTGGGACAGAACAAAGATAAAGCTGGAGCCCTTTTTCACACAGTCCTTGGGCTTGGTTTCATACCTCTCCTGTCTGAACCTGGGGCCACTGCTTTAACTGCACAAGCGAGGGTGCCTTTCCCTCCAAGTGCAAGAGTCTTTAACTGCCGGGCTCTGATTAGATGGGGGCCTGCTCGAAGGTCATTTAGGTCGTTTCCACTGTAGGAAAAGGACTATACAAGAAATAGTCCCCGTTTGTCAGCGGCTCAGAGTAATCTAAGTAGTGCAATTGCAGGGTCAAGGAGCCCTAGTTAAGCACAATGGTTAAGCACCTGGCTGCTAACTGAAAAGTTAGGGTTTGAACCCGCCCACCAGCTCTGCGGAAGAAAAGCCTGGTGCTCTGTCCCCATAAAGATGACAGCCTAGGACATCCTCTGGGGCAGGTGTACTCTCACATGGGGTCACTACGACCAGCTCCACAGCACTCGGCAGCAACAACCACAGGGTCAGACTCCAAACCCATTCTCGTGCTGGCTACATATTGCCCACAAGGTCTTCCCAGTTCAGGGGCCACCATCCCTTAGGAAGCATGTGTCCAGATGACCCCTTGCTCTGACAGACCCTTGTCCACAGGCCTCTCTGACAACGCTGTGAGGTCTACTTGGGTTTGTTGGCTCTACTCGCCCCGTGAACTGTTTCTGATCTTTGCTCCTTTGGCTCTTATCAATTGGCGTGAGCTGCTAGCGTAGCCAGAACACCTGGCTTGTTCAGCTTGGCAGCGTTCTCTTCAGGGTGCCTACTCTGAGCTCAGGAGCTCTGGTAGCATAGTGCCTAAAGCATTTGACTGCTAACCAGGAGGCTGGTGGTTCAAACCCACCCCTAGCCAGTCCTCAGAAAGAAGACTGGGCAATCTACTTCTGTAGAAATACCACCTTGGAAACCCAAGGACGGGTCACTATGAGTCAGAAGTGATTGGATAGCAGTGAGTTTGGTTATTTTGGTTTGGTTTGGAGCTCTGATGTTCTGGTGCCTAAGGCATTTGACTGCTAACCAGAAGGTTGGCAGTTCTAAACTCACCAGCCACTTTTGGGAAGGAAGACAGGGCAACCTACTTCCGTAAAGATTTACAGCCTTGGAAACCCAGTGGGGATCACTGTGAGTCGGAACTGACTGGATGGCAGTGAGTTTGGTTTTGGTTTTGGTTCTGCGCGCAGCATGTGTAGGGTGCTCCAAGGCAGGGGGCTCTTTGATCTACTGGGGTGAAGGGTTCCACCTGGAGGCCAGAAGTTGCTAGGGTAGGGTGGAACTCAGTATTCAAAATACAGGTAGACCCTGATGTAAGACGTATTCTTGTTACACGGACCCACACTGTTTTTACAGCAAAAGAACTAGCTGAGTTTTTTTTTAAAAAAGCCAGCTCAGGGGCTTCCGTTGCTTGAAAACATGGAACCAATTCTTTACTGAAGTCTATAGGCAGATTCTCTGGTAGTGTAGTGCCTAAGGCACTTGACTGCTAACCAGAAGGCTGGCAGTTCAAACCCACCAGCCACGCTCAGAAGGAAGGTTAGGCAATCTACTTCCGTAGTGATACTGCCTCAGAAACCCAAGGAGGGGTTGCTATGAGTTGGGTCTGACTCAATGGCACATAACAACACAACACAGGCAGATTTGGGCAGCAGTGAGATGTTACTTTGACGTAGATGAAGAAGAAAAGAAAAGGGCCACACAGCGCCGACTAATTTTCTGACTGGAAATGATATCCTCATTCCCAGGGATAATCCAGCTGATCCAAAACCTTCCACAAATGGAGTTATTACCTCCACTGACAAAATGCCAGTGCTGTCCAACTCTTCTTCACAGTCACAGTAACTGTTTATGACTTGTGTATATTTTATTATGTATGTATGCATTAAAATACATCTGTAAGTTTATATGTATTGTTTCCAACCCCCAAAGACAAATATAGATTGCATGTATAAAGACATGTTGATAATAGAAAGCAATAATAATGAAAACTAGAAAAAAAGAAGTATTTGACTTACGTCAGAACCGGCGTATGATGGAGTCATTGGAATGGAAAACCAAAACAAAACCAAACTCAATTGCCCTTGAGTCAGTGTGACTCATAGCGACCCCTCCTTGGGTTTCCAAGGTGGTATACCTACAGAAATAGATTGCCCAATCTTTCTTGGGAGGAGTGGCTGGTGGGTTTGAACCGCCAGTCTCCTGGTTAGCAGTCCAAATGCCTTAGGCACTATGCCACCCCATTGTAAGTTGGGGACTACCTATACCAAACCTTCCCCAGGTGCTCTTGGCCTTGATACCTGGGAGCAGGTAGGGTTACCTAGCTAACCAATTGCCAGTTGTCTTACAATGAGTTTTTCCCCTTTTGAGAACCTAGGTCCCATCTTATACTAAACCAGTTGCCATCAAGTCAGTTCTGACTCATGGTGAGCCCAAGTGTGTCAGAGTATCACTGTGCTCCAGAGGATTGTCCATAGCTGTTTTCAGAAACAGATTGCCAGGCCTTTCTTCCAAGGCACCTCTCGGTGGACTTGATCCTTCAGCCTGTTGCATTTGATTGCATTCACCATTTGCACAGCCCGGGGACTCCCACCTTGCAGGTAGGCTCTGGTAAACCCTTGGGCCCCTATCCCACTTCCCATAGGTTTCTGGGTGAGGAGCAAGGCTGGTGAACTGTCACGACAAATTGGCTGCCTATCAATGACTGAAGTCCCTATGTCACTTACAGAAAGAGATTGGGAAAAACAGTCTGGCAACTCCTCAAAAAGTTAAATGTAGAATTACCATGTGTGGTAGTTGTGTGTCAACTTAGCTGGGCCTGGTTGAGTGGCTGGGCAGCTGGATGTAGTTATTCCCCATAATGAAACTGGTCATCACCTCCATGGTGGAATCTACTGGAGCAGCTGAGTAGCTACACCTTAGGGATGGAGTTTGCTTCCAGTATCCAAGGAGAAGTTTTGAAAAAGGGCCTTGAGCTTTTTTGGCACACTTGGACTCGGCAGGTAGCTGAGTCTTCATTCAGCAGCCTGCCATGTTGTCTGTCAATCTTGGGACTGTCTCTTGACTTGAATTAGTGTCCTGCCATGTTGCTTAATAATCTTGGAACTGTACCATTTTACTCATCAACCTTGGCTCAGCAGCCTGAGCCAAGAGATGCCTCCAGCTTCAGTGACCTGGAACAAGAGGCAGACTGAAGCCCAAGGTCGAGGGGCCTTTACCCAAGCCCTAGAGCTGGCACTTTGAACTGGGGCTTCTAGCCTCCTAAACTGTAAGAGAATAAATCCCTGTTTGTTCAAGCCATCCACTTGTGGTATTTCTGTTAGAGCGGCACTACAGGACCAAAGCACCATGTTTCTGTTGTTGGTTGGGTACCATGGAGTCAGTTCCCACCAATGGCAACCCCATGTCTGCAGAGCAGAACTGTGCCCCAAAGGGTTTTCAAGGCTGTGACCTTTAGGAAGCAGATCACCAGGGCTTTTTTCCAAGGCACCTGTGGATGGTTGGAAACATCAACCTTTCAATTAGCAGCTAATCGCCCTCAGTGCCTCCAGGGTTGCTTAGAATTACATCTGGCCCAGCAATTCCACTCCTAGGTATATACCCAAAAGAAAAGCAAACACATGCTCAAAAAAAAAAAAAAAATTGTATACAAATTTTCATAGCAGCATAATTCACAGCACCCAAGAGGTGGAAACAACCCAAATGTCCATCAACGACAGATGAAAGGGTAAACATGATGGACTATTATTCAACCATAAAAAGGAATGAAGTATATGATACATGATACGTGGATGAACCTCAAAAACATTATGCTGAGTGAAAGAAGCCAGACACAAGGCCACATGGTATATGAGTCCATTTTACATGAAATGTTCAGAATAGGCAAATCCATTAGGAGAGAAAGTAGATTAATGGTACCAGGGGCTGAGGGGAGGGTGAGTGGGTCCATGGTTTGGGGTGATGAGAATGTTCTGGAATTGGATGGTAGTGATGGCTGCACAACTTAGTGAATATAACAGACACCACTAAATTGTATTTTTAAAAAAGAATTAAAAAAAAAATCACTGCACCAGATACCCAACAACTGTATGTAAATATGCAAAACACTTATTAGAGACAAAGCAAAAAGAGAAAAAAAAAAATACATGGCATGAAGTATAATTGGATTGGAAAAAAAGAAATTAAAAAAAAAAAAAAGTGATAGTGGTAACTACTGAATGAGTCACTGGAGGTCAAGGGTGACTGTCCACACCAGAACAGCTGACAGTGAAAGTGGCTGAGTAAAGGCTCCGCCGCAAGTGAAACTGGGCGACCCAGTTACACCAGGCATCAGAGCTGTTTGGGGCCTTTCCCAACCTGTTGACCCCATGAGAGATAAAATGTCCATTACTGCTAGCGCCAGAAAGACACCTGGATTGGAAGGGTTATGGGTTGGATCCAGAAAGGATAACTCTGGAAAATGAAACTTCCCAGCATGGTCATGTCAGTGACCCATGTTACCTTGTGCGGTGACCTAGACAGGCCACTCTAGGACAAGGAGTGGAGTGGCCTTGACTGCTCCCAGGCTGTTCACCACAGGCCTTCACTGGACTGCCGCCAAGATGGTACTGGTTGCCGGCAACTTGGACCCACAGTGACCCTGTGTGAGCCAGAGCGGAACTGTGCTCCGTAGGGTTCTTGGCAGCTGGGTTTGGGGAATGAGATCACGAGGCCTTTCTTTTGAGGTGCCTCTGGGTAGACTCGAACCCCCAACCTTTCCCCGAGCTGCTGAGTATGTTGACCATTTGCACCACCCAGGGACTCTGCCAAAACTGGTAGGCTTTGTGTTTTAAGTGCTCTGCGAAGTGCCAGCTATACCTCCCTTCCCAAGGTCAGCAGTATCACCTTTCACAAGGAGCCAAGTTTCGTTATCAGCAGGGGAATTCCTTCAAGCCAGCCTCTTCAGGTCAGAAAGGTACACAAGGAGGAAACTCGGAGGGGCCCCACCTGGGAGGGTCCTGTACTGCAGCAGCTCCCTCCTCCAGTTCTGACCACATCAGGGAAGTGAACCCCAAACTGTGGTTACCCTAACAATAGCCTCAACTGCTTAATATAAATAAAGAAAGCCCCCTATTCTCTGAGGGGGCTCTGGTAGCATAATGCCTAAGGCACTTGACTGCTAACCAGAAGGCTGGAAGGAAGGTTGGGCAATCTACTTCCATAGTGATACCATCTCAGAAACCCAAGGAGGGGTCTCTATGAGTCAGGTCCCACTCGATGGCAAGTAACAACAACAGTTCTCTGCAGCTGGCCTCCTCACACTTGAGAGAGGGCCAGGCCCCAAAGAACCAGAAGTTTCTTTGGGCCTGTTTGAGCTTGGGCACCTTCTGTTCTCAACATTCTGCTTCCAGGCCTCAGCTGTTTGCAAGCTGACCACTTAACTGCTCACCTGACATTTAAACCAGCTTCTCGTATCCTCCAAGTTATCCCAATGCATATATTTGTTAGCTGCCATTGAGTTGGCCCCCGACGCATGGCACCCCATGCACCACTTAACGAAACGCTGCCCTGTCCTGGGTCATCCCCGTGACTGGTTGTAGATCAGACTGTTGCAGTCCACAGGGTTTTCACTGGCTCCTTTTGGGAAGTGGATCACCAGGTCTTCCTAATCCTAATGCATCTTTGTCTAGAAGCACCGCTGAAACCTGTTCAGTGCCCTAACAGCACTCAAGCCTCCAGTGACAGACAGGTGGGGCTGGGCATGAGATGCATGGGTTGGAAACTGAACCCGGGTCTCCCACAGGGAAGGTGAGGTGGAGCTCAGAGTGGTGACTTCCCCAAGTCACTGGATCTGATGTACCTGGCCTTCACCTTCTCCAGATTTCTGTGGTCACTGAGCCCTCCTGACACCACGTCTTAAACATGGGGATTGCCTCCCTCTCTGTCCCCTCCCCTGGCTATTTTTCTTTTCTTTCTTCTGTCTTCTATACTGCTAACCTTTAAGAAGGCTGGAGGTTCAGACCCACCAGCCACTCCTCGAAAGGAAGACTGGGCAATGTACTTCCACAGAGATATCGCCTTGGAAAACCAAGAAGGGGTCACTATGAGTCCAATCAACTCAACGGCAGTGAGTTTATATATATATATATATATATATATATATATTTATTTATTTATTTTATTTTGTTGTTGTTGAGAATATACATAGCAAAACATATAGCAACTTATTTCTGAAGGCACAATTTAGTGACATTAATTATTCTTGGAGTTGTGCAAACATTCCACCCCCCTTTTCTGAGTTGTCCCTCCCTCATTAACATAAACTCACTGCTGCTTAAAGTTCCTCTCTAATCTTTTGAATTGCTGTTGTCACTTTGATCCCATAGAGATTTCTTAAAAGAGCACAATGATCAAGGCAGGCCTTTTTCACTAGATAATCTATTTTCTGGTTTTAAGAAGACTTCAGGGAATATTTTTGGCTTCAGGTTTAATGATTATCTCAAGGCAATAGTTCAGGGGTTCATCCACCTTCCACGGCTCCAGAAAGTCTAGAGTCCATGAGAATCTGAAAATTTTTTCCCCTTTAAATCAGGATTCTTCCATAGACTTTTTGATTAAAACACTCAATTATGAGATGCCAATCAAAACAACAATGAGATACCATCTGGCCCCAGCACTAGTATCAAAGTTCAACAAGACAGAAAATAACAAATGCTGGCGAGGTTGTGGAGATATTGGGACTCTCATACACTGCTGGTGGGACTGTAAAATGGTACAACCACTGTGGAAAGCAGTATGGTGATTCCTTCAAAAGTTGGAATTAGAAATACCATTTGACCCAGCATTCCATTACTAGGTATGTATCCTAAAGAAGTGAGAGCCATGATAAGAACAGACATATGCACACCCATGTTCATCTCAGCACTATTTACAATACCCAAAAGGTGGAAACAACCTAGGTGTCCATCAACTGAGGAATGAATAACCAAACTATGGTACATACCCAAAATGGAATACTATGTAACCCTAAAGAATAACCTAGAATCTGTAAAACAACGCATAACATGGATGAACTTGGAAGACATTATGCTGAGTGAAATAAGTCAGTCACAGAAGGACACATATTGTATTAGTCCATTATTGTAAAAGTCAAGAAAAGGTTTATCTAAGGAA
>NW_006921992.1:1104869-1122105 GCF_000298275.1 Orycteropus afer afer | reverse complement strand
TGTAGTCAATGTCATGAGACAAAGTGTATGTGAATGCTGTATGGAAAGTGAATTTGCTCTGTAAATTTTCACCCAAATCACACACACACACACAAACCCCTCAATTTTGGTAGCCAGGCACCACCCAGTTCTGGTCTCATGGCTAAGGAGGCATTTGTTCATGGAGGCAATCAGTTACACATCCCACATCCTCCTCCTATTCCTGCCTCTCCTTCTCCCTCTGTTTCTCCAAGTGAGCAGAGACCAATTGTGCCTTGGATGGCCACTTGCAAGCTTTAAGATGCAACAAACTAAGGGGTAGAACAGAGCCACTAAACCCATTATTAGGCCAATTAATTGGGATGGCCCATGAAATCATGACTCTATACATCCAAATCAAAGAAGCAAAACCCATGAAGTGTTTGGTTGTCCATTAGTAGCCTCACTAGCTCCTTTTTACATTTTGGACAGCAATTGTAATAATCAGCTGTGCAACCCCACCCTTAATGCAATTTTTCCATCACCATTAACCCCCCGTTTGCCCCTCCCTCCCACTCCTGGTAACCACTAATAAACTTTGGTCTCTACACATTTGCCTCTTTTTATATGAGGTCATACAATATTTGTCCCTTTGTGATTGGCTTATTTGCTCAGCATAATGTCTTCAAGCTCCATCCATACTGTAACATGTATCAAGACTTCCTTTCCCCTATTGGATGAGTAGTATTCCACTCTATGTATGTACCACACTTTGTATACACCACCATTCGTCTGTCAGTTTGCCGTACTGTGGTGGCTTGCATGTTGCTGTGAGCTGGAGGCTATGACCGCTAATTCAAATACCAGCAGAGTCACCCGTGGTGGACAGGTTTCAGTAGAGCTTCCAGAGAAGACCAACTAGGAAGAAGGATGGGGCCATCCACTTCTGAAAAAATTGGCCAGTGAAAAACCTTATAAATAGCACTGAAACATTGTCTGATATAGTGCTGGAAGATGAGCCCCTCAGGTTGGAAGGCACTCAAAATACGACTGGGGAAGAGCTGCCTCCTCAAACTAGAGCTGACCTTAATGATGTGGGTGGAGTAAAGCTTTCAGGACCTTTCTTTGCTGATGGGGCATGACTCAAAATGGGAGAAACAGCTGCAAATATCCACTAATGATCAGAGCATGGAATTATGTACTATGAATCTAGGAAAATTGGAAATTGTCAAAAATTAAATGGAATGCATAAAGATCGACATCCTGGGCATTAGTGCGCTGAAATGGACTGGTATTGGCCATTCTGAATCAGGCAGTCATGTGCTCTAATTTGCTGGGAATGACAGCGAAGAAGAATGGTGTTGAATTCATTGTTAAAGACAATGTTTCAAGATCTATCCTGAAGGACAATGCTGTCAGTGATGGGATAATATCCATATGCTTACAAGGAAGACCAGTTAATATGACTATTATTCAAATTTACACAACCACCACTAAAGCCAGAGATGAAGAAATTGAAGATGTTTACCAACTTCTGCTGTCTAAAACTAACCAAATGTGCAATCAAGATGTATTATTGATAATTACTGGTGACTGGAATGTGAAAGTTCAAAACAAAGAAAGATCATCAGTAGTTGGAAAATATGGCCATGGTGATAGAAATGACAGCAGAGATTGCATGTTAGAATTTTGCAAGACCAATGATTTATTCATTGCAAATATCTTTTTTCAACACAAACAGTGGCTATACACATGGACCTCACCAGATGGAATATACAGAATCAAATCGACTATATCTGTAGAAAGAGGCGGTGGAGAAGCTCAATATCTTTAGCCACAACAAGGCCAGGAGCTGACTGTGAAACAGACCATCAGTTGTTCATACCCAAGTACAAGTTGAGCCTGAAGAGAATAAGTCCACGAGAGCCAAAATATTACCTTGAGTATATCCCACCTGAATCTAGAGACCATCTGAAAAGCATATCTGACATATTGAACGTCAATGACTGAAAACCGACAAGTTGTGGATGACATCAAGATCATCACATACGAAGAAAAAATGGTCATTAAAAAGACAGGAAAGGAAGAAAAGAACAAAATGGATGTCAGAAAACACTCTGGCTCTTGAATGAAGAGCAGCTAAAGCAAATGGCAGAAATGACAAAAGAGCTGAACAATTTAAAAAAGGCAGCTTGAGAAGACAAAGTAAAGTATTACAATGAAACGTGCAAAGACCTGGAATTAAAAAGCCAAAAGGGAAGAACACACTCATCATTTCTCAAGCTGAAAGAAATGAAGGAAAAAATTCAAGCCGAGTTGCAGTACTGAAGGATTCTATGGGCAAAATATTGAATGATGAAGGAAGCATCCAAAGAAGGTGGAAGGAATACAGTCACTGTACCCAAAAGAATTGGTCAATGTTCAACTATTTCAGGAAGTAGCATATGATCAAGAATGAATGGTATTGAAGGAATAAGTCCAAGCTGCACTGAAGGAATTGGCAAAAAAGTAGGCTCCAAGAATTGGCAGAATACCCACTGAGATTTTTCAACAGGCTGGAGTAAGCTGGAGGCGCTTACTTGTTTATGCCAAGGAATTTGGAAGACAGCTACCTGACCAACAGACTGGAAGAGATCCATATTTGTGCCCATTCCAAAGAAAGGTGATCTAACAGAATGTGGAAATTATCAAACAGTATCATTTATGCCACACACTAGTAAAATTTTACTGAAGAGAATTCAAAAATGGTTGCAGAAGTTTATTGACAGGGAACTTCCAGAAATGGAAGTTGGATTCAGAAGAGGACGTGGAATGAGAGATATCATTGCTCATGTCAGATGGATCTTGGCTGACAGCAAATACCAGAAAGATGTTTACTTGTATTTTATTGATTATACAAAGGCATTCAACTGAGTGTATCATAACAAATTATGGGTAACATTGCATAAAGTGTTCCAGAACAATTTATTGTGCTTTTGAGGAATCTGCACATAGACCAAGAGGCTGTTGTTTGAACATAACAATGGGATTCTACATGGTTTAAAATCAGGAAACGTGTGTTATCAGGGTTGTATCCTTTCTCCATATTTACTCAATCTGTATGCTCAACAGATAATTCAAGAAGCTGAACTACTGGAGGAAGACTCATTAACAACCTGTGATATGCAGACAACACAATTTTATTTGTTGAAAGTGAAGAGGATTTGAAGTACTTACTGATGAAGATCAAAGACTAGTGTGGTGGTTAAGTTTGTATGTCAACTTGGCTGGGCCTGGTTGAGTGGTTGCGCAGCTGGTGGTAGTTACTCTCCATGACGAGACTGGCAATCAACTCCATGGTGGGCCCTACCACAAGCAGCTGAGTAGCTACTTTAGGGATGTGGTCTGCTTCCCGTATATAAGAAACTGCTTTGGGAATTGTCTCTAGCTTATGGCATGCTTGAACCCTGCATGTAGCTGTGTCATTGTTGAGCATCCTGCCATGCTCTACTGACCTTGGGACTTTCAATGGACTTGAATTAATGGCCTGCCATGTGGTTTGTTAACATTGGCACTGTGCTTTTTTACTTGTCAACCTTGGGCTTGTCATCCTTAGCAGCCAGCAGCTGAGTGAAAAAAAGCCTCTCGCTCCAGTAAACCGGGAACAGGAGGCAGAGCTGAAGCCTAAGGCTGAGGGGCTTTCACCCAGGCCCTAGAGCCTGGCGCTTTGAACTCAGACTTAAAGCCTCCAAACTGTAAGAGAATAAGCTGTTTGTTCAGCCTTCCCATTTGTGGCATATTCCTGTCACAGTGGCACTAGGTAACCAGGACAACTAGTCTTCAGTATGGGTTACACCACAACATTAAAAAAAAAAGGAAGAAAGAAAAGAAAAAACTCCTCACAACTGGACCAATAAACATTAGTATAAATGGAGAAAAGATTGAAGTTGTCAGGGATTTCATTTTACTTGGATCCATAGTCAACACCCATGGAAGTAGCTGTCAAGAAATCAGACATTGTATTGCACTGGCCAAATCTGCTGCAAAAGACCTCTCTAAAGTGTTGAAAAGCAAAGATGTCATTTTGAAAACAGGTGCATCTAACCCAAGCCATGGGATTTTCAATTGACTCACATGCATGTGAAAGCTGGACAGTGAATAAGGAAAATTGAAGGAGAGCTCATGCCTTCAAACTACAGCATTGGCGAATACTGAAAGCACCATGGACTGCCAGAAGAACTAACAAATCTGTCCTGGAAGAACACCTACTTTGACCATGTTGTCAGAAGGGGCCATTCCCTGGAGGATCATGCTTGGTTAAGTGGAGGGTCAGCAAAAATGTGGAAGGCCCTCAATGAGATGGATCGACACAGTGGCTGCAACAATGGGCTCAAGTATAGTAAGGATTGTGAGGCTGGCACAGGACCAGGCCGTGTTTCTTTCTGTTGTACACAGCGTCACTATGAGGCAGAGCCAATTCAACGGCATCTAAAGACCACCCCCAGATCTCGTGTATTCATTCATCTGTTGATGGGCATTTATATTGTTTCCACATTTTGGCTACTGTGAATAGTGCTGCAGGGCACACTGGTGTACAAGTCTTTGTCTGTACAAGTCTTTGCTTTCAAGTCTGTTAGGTATATACCTAAGAGTGAAACTGTTGGATCATATGGTAGCTCTATTTTTAGTTTTTTTTTTTTTGGGGGGGGGGGATTGCTACATTGTTTCCCACAATGGCTACACCATTTGGCATTCCCACTAGCAGTGGGATAAAGGTTCCAATTTTCCCATATCCTCACCAACATTAAATTTTTAAAAAATGTTAGCTTCCTCACTTACTGCCATCTAATCAATTCCAACTCATAGTGACCCCCATTGGGCTTCTGAGGCTGTAAATCTTTATGGAAGCAGTGTGGCTCATCTTTCTTTCATGGAGCAGCTGGAGTATTCAAACCACTTACCTTTAGATTAGCAGTCAAATGTCTTAACCACTACACCATCAGAGCTCCTTCAGCATTTCTAGTGGGGTTTTGATCTGCATCTCTGATGCATAATGAAGGAGCCCTGGGGCCACAGTGGTTAAAATGCTCAGTTGCCCAACTAGAATTCAGCTGTTTGAACCCACAAGCCACTCTGAGGGAGAAAGATGTGATACTCTGCTTCCATGAAGATTTACAGCCTTGGCAACCATATGAGGCAGTTCTACTCTGTCCCACAGGACTGCTGAGTCAGGAGCAACTCAGCAATGGGTTGAGTTTGTTGGGTTGTTGATCAGCATCTTTTCATCTGTTTGGTCTGAATGTCCTTTTTGGGGAAAGGTCTACTCAAGTCCTTTGCCCATTTTATGTTTGGATTGTCTTTTTGTTAAATTCTTGTAGTGTTTTTTTTTTTTTTTTTTTTTTCCAAGTTCACTTTCCATACAGCAGCTCACATATACTTTGTCTCATGACATTGACTACAATTTACCACAATGCAACAGCTCCTCTCCCACATCCCCCCCAGTTACCTCTTCCCTGTGTCCTTCTCTCCCATGTGTTCCTGCCCCCTGAGCTGTCTCCCTGTGCATACACAGCCCTTCTATTCTCCCATAAGTGTTCTCTCCAAGGAGTGGAAAGAACTACCCACCTAATGAACAACACTACCTAATGTAAATGTTCACCTCATATGCCTGTCTTTTGTTTTACTGGAAGCCACAAGAGTGGGTTCAATTCCAGACCTGAAGGGCAGGTAGGGGCCATAGTCTCAGTGGTTCCACCAGGTTCTATCAGACTAGCAAAACTGGTCCTTGTTTTTTATTTTTGAGTTTTGTTTCACATTGTTCTCCCACTCTAGCCAGGATCTACATAGATCCCCCTCCAAGTGGTTGACAGTGATAGCTGGGGACCATCTAGTTCTTCTGATCACATAGTCGTATAGGCTGAGGATCACATGGTTTACCAGTTGCTTGGACTGTTTCCATGAATTTTTGGTTTTCCTCACTCTTCTTTGCTCTGGACTAGGAGAGACCCATTGCTGCATCTAGATGGCCGCTGCAAGCTTTTAAGATCCCAGTCACTACTCATTAAAGTAGGATATGGAACAATGTTTTGTGTAGTGTTATGCCAATTGAGCATGATACTCCCTGCGACTATGGTCCCAAGCCTACAGATCCAATTACTTGCTCCCTCCAGGTAGCTGGCCGTGGCCAAGAAGTGACTACAGCCTTGTCCCTTGTTGTTGTTGTTGTTATATGCTGTCGAGTCGGCCCCGACTCATAGCGACCCCTCCTTGGGTTTCCGAGGCAGTATCACTACGGAAGTAGGATTGCCCACAGCTCTACTATCTACCTGGGCATTCTTACAGAACATACAAATACACTTGTAGAAACATTGTCTGCCAACCCTATACATGGTCTTGGGCACACTCCCCATTGCATAGGCATACCTAACAGTTCAGGCTGTCCTCCCATCTATCCATGTTTGCCTTCACTGACAATGCAGTACTGTATGTGCAAAAAGGTTCATCTTTTTGTCTGTACCTTCCATGTGCCTGTGTCTTCCTCTTCCTCAATGCCACTATGTTGATCGCTCACATTTGGTACACTGCCCTTGTCTTCACCCAAATCAATACTTGTCTCTACCTATCTAACAGTGTTCCCTCCCCTCCCTGCCCAGCCCTGCTAAACAACAAAGAAAATTTCCTTCCATATATAAACCTTTCCTTGACTTTTTATAATAATGGACTAATATAACATTTATCCTTCTGTGATTGACTTACTTCACTCAGCATAATGTCCTCCAAGTTCATCCACGTTATGCAGTGTTTTGCAGGTTCTAGGTTATTCTTTAGGGTTGCATAGTATTCCACTGAGTGTATGTACTATAGTTTGGTTATCCATTCTTCAGAAGTTCTTGTAGTTTTATACATATTTTGGTTATCAGATTCTTTCTGGGTATATGGTTTCCAAAGATGGTCTCCCAGTTGGTAGCTTGTCTTTTCACTTTTTTGGCAAAGTGTTTGGATGAACAAAAGGTTTTCATTTTGATGATGTTCCATTTATTTGTCTTTTGCAAACATGCTTTTGTTATTAATCCACTGTTGAAAGCTAGACCTGATACCACTGCCCCTGAGTGTTGTTCTAACAACTTTTTGGTTTGTGCCCATCAATAGATGACTGGAAAAACAACTGTGATACACAATGGAAGATTACACAACACTAAATAATGATGAACCTGTGAAATACCTCATAACATGGATGAATCCAGGGAACAGTATGCTGAGTGAAATTAGTCAATCACAGGACAAATATTATACAAGACCACTACTGCAGAAAGAAAAACTTTACACACAGAATCATTCTTTGAAGGTTACTAGGAGTGGGAGGGGGAGGATGGGTAAATCACTAACTCTAGGGTAGACGCATATTAACTTGGGTACAGGGCAAGGCAGTATACAAGGGGGAGGTCAGCACGAAATGATCACAGCATAGGAAAAGACCGAGAAGAGCACAAGAGGGGAAAAAAAAAATAGAATTTTATGGTTTTAGTTTGCACATTTAAGTCCTTAATCCATTTTGAACTTATTTTTGTGTATGGTGTGAAGCATAGATCCCAATTCATTCTTCTGCATGTGGAAATCTGGTTTTCCCAGCACCACTGATTGACAAGACCCTTCTTTCCCATTGGATGGACTTAGCATCCCTGTCAAAAATCAGCTGACCACAGATTTGAGGCTCTTCCCTGAGGTATCTTGACAGCCTCCTGCCAGATCCTCCTCCTCTGCAGTTCATTCTCTACACTTGCCTCTGGTTTTCCTCCTACAAGTAAATAAGCAGATAATCATATAAGTTTCTTGTTTAAAATTCCCTTGGCTAAAATTCTTTTAGATGTTCATCGTGTATGGCAGGTATATTAGTTTCCTGTGCCTGCTGTATAAAATGACCACAAACTTGGTGGCTTAAAACCACCCAAATTTATTACCTGGAGGTCAGAAGTCCAACGTGAGTCTCAGTGGGCTGACATCCTTCTGGAGGCTCGAGGGGACAACTGATTTCCTTGCCTTTTGCAGCTTCTAGAGGCAGCTTGCATTCCTTGGCTCATGCCCCTTCCTCCTCTGCCAGTCCTGCTCCTTTTGTTTCTGACCCTCCTGCCACACTCTTACAAGGATCCTGGTGGTGACAGTGGCCACCCAGGTAATCCAGGCTTATCTTTTACCTCAAAGTCCCTTTTGCCACCCTAAGGTACCATTTCACAGGTCTTGGGGATCAGGATGTGGACAAATTTTGGGGGACCTGGGACATTATTCTGCCAACCAAAAAGGGGTCAACAAACTTTTCCTGAGAAGAGTAAATATTTCAGATATTGTGGGTTATCTGGTTTTCATTGCCAGTGCCAGCTACATAATTTTCAGGGCCCGCTGCAAAATAAAAATGTGGAGCTCCTTTATAAAGTACTGAGAACTTCAAAACGGGACAGAAGTATGGGACCCTCCTAAGCACAGGCCCAGAATAATCACACAGGTCGAGCATCCAGGATGTTGGCCCTGGCCTTGGCAGCCACTCAGCTGTCTATGCAGCCAGAAAGCAGCCATGGGCAACATAAACAGGTGGGACCATCACCATCAAACTTTATGGACACAGACATTGACATGTCACAAAAGATTCTTCTTTTGATTTTTAACCATTTTTTTCTTCACTGAAGTGAAATAATGTCATATAAACATCCACTAGCACAACTTCCACATTTACAATTCAGTGATATTGATGACATTCTTCATGTCGTGGCACCATTCTGTCTTTTCCAAAATATCCCACCACCATTAACATAAGCTCACTGCCCTCCAAACAACTCCCCTCCCCACCTCGTATCCTTGGTAACCACCAACAATCTTTGTTGTTGTTGTTGTTATGTGCCGTCGAGTTGGCCCCGACTCATAGCGACCCCTCCTTGGGTTTCCGAGGCAGTATCACTACGGAAGTAGGATTGCCCAACCTTCCTTCTGAGGAGTGGCTGGTGGGTTTGAACTGCCAGCCGTCTGGTTAGCAGGCAAGTGTCTTAGCCACTATGCTACCAGAGCTCCCAACAATCTTTGGTGTCCATATATTTTTTTATTTCATATAAGTGAAATGACACAATATTTGCCCTTTTGTTATTGATTTATTTGGCTCAGCAATTTTTAAAATTTTTATTATGATTTGGGTGAGTTTACAGAGCAAATTCACTTTCCATATAGTAGTTCATACATTTTGTTTTTATGACACTGACTGCAATTCCCCACAACATAGCAGCTTGCTTCCCAATTCCTCTTAGTAACCTCTTCCCTATGTCCTTCCCTTCTATGAACTCCCCCCACCACCCCACCAAGCTATCTCCCAATGCAAACACTGCCCTTCTGTTCTCCCGTGATTAATTGCTCCAAGGAGTCTATCTACCTGATGTAAATGTTCATCCCAAAAACCTGTCTATTGTCTGGCTGGAAACCACAGGAGTGAGGTCAGTTCCAGACCTGAAGGGCAGGCAGGGGCCACAGTCTCAGGAGTCTCTATCAGACCAGCAAAGCTGGTCCTCTTTTTTTTTTTTTTTTAATGATTGACTTTTGTTTCACATTGTTCTCCCACTCTATCCAGGATCTCCTACAAAGATCCCCTTTGTGGTAGCCAGGCACCATCTAATCCTTCTGGTCTCATAGTCATACAGGCTGAGGATCGCATGGTGTACCCAATCCCTTGCACTAATTGTTTCCATGTGTCTTTGGTTCTCTTCATTCTTCTATGCTCCAGACAAGGACAGACCCATCATTGCATATAGATGGCTGCTTGCTGCTTGCAAGCTTTTAAGATTCCAAAGTAGGACGCAGAGCAATGTTTTTGTGTGGTGTGTTATACCAATTAAGCTTGATGTCCCTTGCGACCATGGTCCTGACCCACAGGTCCAACTACTCGCTTCCTCCAGGTAGCTGGCTATAGCCAAGAACCCACCACAACCTGACCCTTTGTGAGCTCTAGTATACACCTGGGCATTCTTACAGGACATACAAATACCAGCATATTTTCAAGGTTTATCCATGTGGGAGCATGCAGCAGGACTTCACTTCTTTTTATGGCTGAATAATATTCTATTGCATGTTTATACCATATTTTGTTTATCCATTCCTCTGCTGACGTAATTTAGGTGATTTCTACCTTTTGGCTATTGAGAAGTCTTTTTTTTTTTTTTTTAAGATATAGAAGTCAGGTTGGAAAAGGATAGCAAGAATGGTTGCATATTATGACGAATATAATCAATGTCAGTGAATTATACATGTAAAAATCATTGAATTGGCAAATGTTGTATTATGTATATTTGTACCACAATTTTAAAAAAAGTCATTCTTAGCTCATAGTCTGTGATGATTAATTTCTATGTCAGCTTGCCTAGCCTGTGATTCTCAGTGGTTTGGCAGACTCTGGACTGGCAGCTCCTCCACAAGATAAAAGTAATGTAATCATCTTCCATGATGTGATCTGATGTGAGCATCCAATCAGCTGAAAGGGGAGTTTCCTTGGAGGTGTGGTCTGCCTCCTATATATAATCGGTGGGAAGTGTCTGACCTACAGATTGTGGATTCATCAACCCCCACAACCAAATGAGCCAACGGCAATCTCCAGCCTGCCACCGGACCACAGATCTGGGATGAAATCTCTCTCTATACACAATATTATTATATTATATTGTAACCAATAACTAAACCCATTGCCATCAAGTCAATTTTGACTCCTAGCAACCATACAGGACAGAGTAGAACTGCCCCACAGGATTTCCAAAGCTGTAATTTTTACAGAAACTGAATGCCTCATCTTTCTCCCCTGAAGTAGCTTTCAGTTCACAGCTGAATGCTTCACCCACTATACTACCAGGGTTCCTTATACATTACATACACATCACTGGTTTTGGTCCTCTAGAGATCCCAGACTAAGACACACCCTATACAAAAACAACTGTGGGCTGAACAGGGCTATAGTTTGTGGACTCCTGGTCTATAGGATAAAATCCCAACTTCTCCACCTGACTCTCCAGGGTCCTTCACAGCCAGGGATGGACACCTGTCCAGGGTCACCTTGCTGTCCTTGCCTCTTAGAACTCATATCAGGCACTGCCAACATCTCTCCATTCCCCAAACAATCCCCTTGGAGCAATCCATGTCTCTGCTGCAGCGGTCCTGTCTGGAGCCCCCTCCCTCCCCTTCTCTGCCTGGCAGACTCTTGCTCATTCTTTATCTGGCTCAGACGCTGCTCTCCATGAGGCCAAACTGCCAGTTCCTGTCACACCATATTGATTTATGTGTCTGTGTGTCTCTCCCTCAAGGCAGTGATGTCCTCAGGAGCAGGGACTCAAGCTCATGCTGAAGGAATGGACCAGAACTTAAGAGATTAAGAGCATCCTCCACCAGGCATCTGTCAGGTTGCCGTAGTGGGGTGGCCTGCATGTTGCTGTGGTGCTGGAAGCTATGGCACCGGTATTTCAAATACCAGCAGGGTCACCCATGGACAGGTTTCAGTAGAACTTCCAGACTAAGATGAAAGGCCTGGTGATCTATTTTCAAAAATTAGCCAGTGAAAAGCTACAACTCATGTTATTAGGAGGGATCAGTATCTAGAGGAAGACATTCTGTTTGGTGAAGTAGAAGACTAGTGAGGCAAAGGGACATCCTCAGTGAGATTAACTGGCACAACAGTCACAATGATGGACTTGAACATGCTGGTGACTGTGAGGACGGGGCGGGACCAGTCAACATTTCATTCTGTTGTACGCTGGGTCGCCACGAGCCAGAGCCTACCCAACGCTAACTCACTGGAGAAACCTGGTACTTCAGTGCTTCATGTGTACTCTGCTTCCTATCCCCAAACACCCAAATATGCTTCTAACACAACATAAAAACAAAAACAAAAACAAAAAACAGAAAAACAAAAGTAAAAGCTACCAATTTGCTACAGAATTCCAACCAGGAGAAAAAGGTCTTTAAGATGAAGCAGATATGAGTTCAAATTCCGGGTCTGTCATTTACTAAACACATGCCCTCGGACACGTCACTTTCCTTGCTCTAAGGACTGGGTGTCCACTACTATGGCCACAAAGGCCCTGTGACTGTCATTGACAATTCATGAGTCTTTCCTCCTTCCAACGTCTCCCCCACTGGCTTTGTCTCAGTGCCTCAGTGTATCAGGCTCCTCCCTGCCTCAGGGCCTTTGCATGTGCTAATCCTGATGCCTAAAATATTCTTCCCCTTTTTTGCCACCCTTCACATCTCATCTGTAACTCTACTGACATGGCCACTCCAAATGAGGTCAAGTCCTCCTCTTCCATGCTTTGCTGGCACTCTGCAGACTGTAATTATTTATCTAGTCATTACTAATAATAAAAGTTAAGATTTAGTAATTATTTTATACCAGACAAAGAGTTCTGGTGATGCAGTGGTTAAGGCATTTGACTGCTAACTAAAAAGTCAGTGGTTCGAACCCACCAGCTACTCTGGGAGAAAAATGAGGAGTTGGCTTCCATAAAGATGACAACCTTGGAAATCCAATGAGGTATTTCTCCTTTGTGCTCTAGGGGTGCTGTGAGTCAGACTCAACTTGACGACAGTGAGTTTGGTTTGGGGTTATACCAGGCTCTATTTTAGAAATTCTAAGTGGGTTATTTCATTTATTCTCATAGTGCCCTCATGAAGTAGTATGATCATCTCCAATTTACAGACAAGGAAACTGAGGCTCAGAGAGGTTAGATAACTTGGCCTCGGTTGCAAAGCCCAATAAATTTTGGAGCTGCCCCCTTGAGCCTATCTCTGCAAACTGACTGTAAGTTCCATGAGGGTGGATGCCATGTCTGCCATGGTCACTGGTCTATCCCCAGGGCTAAGCATCTGCACCTGGTGCATTGTGGGTGATTAAATAGTACTGATAGTCTAAAAGACACAAAACCCCAACAACAATGAGCACACCTAGAGCCCAGATCTTGGTTTCTAATACCCATCTCCAATGAAAAAAACCAGGGTTCCTTGGAGAAATGGCTGATTCTTGAACTGGGGCAGAAAAGATACAAGATGAGCCTGGAGTATCTTGTGGTACCAGAAAGTTAGGGCAAAACAAAATAAAACACATTGATGCAGCCAAATCAAAGGTACACAGAAGCCAAATGTAAGAGCTCCCAGTGGCCAAAGCTGGAACAATTTAAGCAACAAAATAAAGTATTATTGGATCATAACCCAAAGTATTGAAGTCCCTGGGTGTCTCAACAGTTAAGCGCTTGACAACCAACCAACAAGTTGGCAGTCTGAACCCCCCAAGAAGTACCTCAGAAGACAGGTTGGTGATCTGCTTCTGAAAGATCACAGCCTGGAAAACCCTCTAGGGAAGTTCTACTTTAGACACACTGGGTTGCCATGAGTTGAAACTGACAGCAACTAACAACAACACAAAATTTTAAAAAAATCCCTAAAACTCTACTGACATAACTATGGAATAAATGGGGAGAAGAGAGAAATCTCTCATTAAGAATTCCCAATCATTTATGTGGATGCTCCACCCTCAAGGAGGCAGAGCGTATTTCCCCAGTCCTTACATGTGGGCTGCACAAAGCGACTTCCTCCCACGGTGTCCACTATGGAAAGGGAGAAAACTAGGTAACTTTATGGTGGAGAGACCTGACAAACACTGCAGCTAGGCGATCGAGATCATCACCAGGTCGTAAATAATGCTGACAGGACATCCCTTTGGTATGATGTGATGTCAGTGGCATGTATCCTCTGTGGTCTTCTTCCCAATAACCCATGCCGTTGCTGTTAGCTGCCATCATCTTGGCCCCAGCGGGGACCCCTTGCAGAGTGGGACAAAATGCTGCCCAGTCCTGTGCCATCCCCATGATCAGCTGCAGACAGGACCACTGCAATCTATAGGGTTTTCACCAGGTGATTTTTGGAAGCAGATCACCAGGCCCTTCCTAGTCTTAGTCTGAAAGCACCACTGAAACCTGTTGCACAACAGAACCCCACACAAGCCTCCTCTGACAGACAGGTAGTAGCTGTGCGGGAAGTACGCAGGCCAGGATGGAGACAGGGGCTCTCACGTACAAGGTGAAAATTCTACCACTGAACTGCCACTGCCCTCAATCCTAGTCTTATCATTAGAAAAACATCAGACAAATTCCAGTAGAGGGGCTCCTTCAAAATACCTGATCAGTACTCCTTAAAGCTGTCAAGGTCATCCAAACATGGAAGCTCCCACTGCCAAGAGGAGTCTAAGAAAATGTGACAGCTAACTGTTACATAGAATCCTGGAAGAGAGAAAGGACATTAAGCAAAAACTAAGGAAACCAAAATAGTTAATATCAATGTATCGATATTGTTTCATTAACTATAACACATATTAACGTAAGATGTTACTAACAGAGGAAATGGAGTGTGAGGTAGATAGGAACTCTGCAATCTTCTCAATTTTTCTGTAAATCTAAAACTGTCCTAAAAAACAAAGCGTATCATTATCAATAATCTTTTAAGTACTACTGAAAGAATGAAGGACTTAAACTCTGTCATTGTGACAACGATAGCTCCCATTTCAGGGTGACTGGGAGGATAACATGGGAGAAAACACAGCAAGTTTTTTAACATGTAATATGTGTTCATTTCAAAGGAGCTCTGGTGGTATAGTGGTTAAGGCACTTGGAAGCTAACTGAAAGGTTGGTAGTTTGAACCTACCAGCCGCTCCTCGAAAGAAAGATGAGGCAATCTGCTTTCACTAAGATTTGCTGTTGTTGTGGTTAGGTGCCATCGAGTTGGCTCTGACTCATGGTGACCCCATGTACAACAGAATGAAACACTGCCTGGTCCTGTGCCAGCCTTATAATCCTTCCTATACCTGAACCCATCGTTGCAGCCACTGTGTCAATCTACCTCACTGAGGGTCTTCCCCTTTTTCGCTGAACCTCTACTTTGTTATTGTTATTGTTATGTGCCGTTGAGTTGGGCCCAACTCATAACAAGCCCTCCTTGGGTTTCTGAGGCAGTATCACTACGGAAGTAGATTGCCCAACCTTCCTTCTGAGGAGTGGCTAGTGGGTTTGAACCACCAGCCTTCTGGTTAGCAAACTGTCCCTTCTGACAACATGACTAAAGGAGGTAAGATGAAGTCTGGCCGTTCTCGCTTCCAAGAAGCATTCTGAATGCACTTCTTCCAGGCAGATTTATTTGTTTCTCTAGCAGTCCATGATACTTTCAGTATTCTTCACCAAGCACCATAACTCAAAAGCATCAACTCTTCTTTGGTCTTCCTTATTCATTGTCCAGCTTTCGCAGGCATATGTGGCGATTGAAAATACCACAGCTTGCTTTGGAAACCCAGTGAGGGTATCTGTGACTCAGAATCAACTGGATGGCAGCTGAGTTTAGTTTGGTTTTTTGGATTGCGTTCATTTCAGAGTACTTGCTACTGTTATATTAAAGTAGTGCCATCCACTACAAACTAGTCCCATTATCAATTAAAATTAATTAAATTAAAATTAATTTAAATTGGACACAGATATTAGAAACCAAGATTAGGACTCTAGGTGTGCTCGTTACTATTAGAGTGCTGTTTCTTTTAGACCATCCATACTTTTTAATCACCCACCAGGAGCAGGTGCTAAGCCCTGGGGATACAACAGTTCCTCAGTGGCACTGGCCACATGTCAAGTACCCAAAAGCCAAATGGAGCTAGTGGGTACAGAACTGAGCAGTACAGTGATATGACCTGCCCATACTGTAATTATTTGTTCAATGTCTTTGAGTCCTTCAAGTCCTTCTGGCAAATGCCATCTTCTCAAAATGTGGCCTTCACAACTGCCCTCCTTTATACTGCAACCCTGACATCCCCCCATCTCTCTTCCCCAATTTACCTCTCATCTGACCACTTTTTACCCCTTGATTTTTTTTTCCCCTGCTTCATCTAGTACTGTGTGTGTAGTCCAAGAAGGTAGCCACCGGCAAGATGTGGCAGTTGAGCCCTTGAAATGTCATCAGTTCGACTTGAGATGTGCAGAGCTCTAGTGGCACAGTGGTTAAAACATTTGGTTACTAACCAAAAGGTCGTTCCCTCCAGCGGCCCCACAGGACAAAGGTGAGGCAGTCTGCCTCGATAAAGCTTTGTTGTTGTTGTTCATATGTGCCGTGGAGTCAGACCCGACTCATAGTGACCCCTCCTTGAGTTTCCAAGGCAGTATCACTACTGAAGTCGATTGCCCCATCTTCCTTCTGAGTGGGTGGTGGGTTTGAACCACCAGCCAGCCTTCTGGTTAGCAGTCAAGTGCCTTAGGCCCTATGCTACCAGAGCTCCTCAATAAAGCTTTACAGCTTTGGAAAACCTATGGGGCTGTTCTAGCCTGTCTTTTAGGGTTGTTATGAGTTGGAATCAACGCGACGGCAGTATATTTGTTTTCTTTTTTGTTTGTGTAAAACACACACCCAATTTTGAAGATATGTGAGAAAAAATAAAAGAATGCATAATTTTTTATACTGCTTACATGTTGAAATAGAGTAAGTTTTTAGACAATATAAGTAAAACACATTGTTAAAAATCAATGTTTCTTTTTATTTTTTTAAAACGTGGCTACTGGATAATTTAAATTACACAAACGGCTGGCACGTGTAGCTCAGAAGAAAGTCAGCCGAATGAGAGTTCATACTGTAATTAGCATATAGCAGGTGCTCAATAAAATTTTAATGAATGAATGTTAGAGCCTCCGAGAGTCCGTTAGCTCTCTTGGCCCACACTGATGGAACTCTACCCACATCCCAGCTCCCGTCTCACCACACCACCTATGGAAACTGAGGCCCGGCGAGGTGACGTCAGTCCTTGCCCAACGGCAGGTAGCGCGAAAACGCCGGGGTCGGGATTCGAACTCGACTCCTGTCCTCTTACCTCTGACGCGGTGACCGTTCCTACTTGG
Source organism: Orycteropus afer afer (assembly GCF_000298275.1). Lineage (NCBI taxonomy): Eukaryota > Metazoa > Chordata > Mammalia > Tubulidentata > Orycteropodidae > Orycteropus > Orycteropus afer. The sequence continues at coordinate 1,105,236 of NW_006921992.1, read as the reverse complement.
CAGGGCCGCGGGACAAATAGCAGGCACACGGTAGGCTCTCGACAACGGGCCGCGCTCCTCGGCCTTTCGGCCTCTGCCAGCCAGCCTCAGCCTCCACCGAGCTGGACCTCAGATTTGCCCTCCGCGGCCATCGCCGCTACGCGCGTCTCTGCTGGCCGCTGAGCCCTCCGCAGACGGCGCCGACCGGAAGTTCCGCCTCCCTGCGCGCCTGGGGCACCGCGACAGCCCCGCCGGCCAATGGAAAGCGCAACGTGACTGGCGCTGACCAATGGGCGCACGCGCCTAGGGGGGCGTGTCCGCGCCGCGGGCCGGAGCGGGTCGTGCGCGCTGAGGAGGAGCCGCCGCCTCGTCGCCGTCGCCTCCGCCG
>NW_006921992.1:1084583-1104608 GCF_000298275.1 Orycteropus afer afer | reverse complement strand
GGCGGACGGGCGGGGGGCGGTCGGTGTGGGCGCAGGCGACAGAGCCCGGGCCGGATTCCTCGGCCGCCGCGAGGGGCGGGCGAGGGGGACACAGCATGGGCACGCGCCTGGTGACCGGGCTCCGCGGCCGGGGCTGAGCGCTGGGCCCGGGCCCGGGTAGCGTTGGGAGCCCGGGATCCGGGGGCGGGAGAGTGAAGCCAGAAGCGGGGGAGTTGGGTGAGCGCGGTCTGCGCGCAGAGGTCGCGCGCGGCTCCTGGGCTCGCTCCCCCGGGAAATCCTCCAGATTCTTTTGTGGTCGTTGTCAGAAGACCGCGGCCGATCGGGGGTCCTTTTTGAAGTGTACAATCTCTTCAGTATGTATGGAAATCCTAAGATTTAAAAAAAAAAAAAAAAAAAAAAATTTTTTTTTTTTTTTTTTGCGCTGTCTCTAACAATGATGTTTATGGGGCGTGGGACGTTCGGATTTGTAAAATGTGTGTGTTGAAAACACAAAACTGCACGCAGTTGAACAATGGGGCATGGATGCTCTTGCTTCCTTTTCCGGTGCCCTCTGCTGCTAGGCTTATTAAAATTGGCTCTGGTACCTACTGTGTGCAGGGCAGGTGGGGAAGAACTTCTGTATGCACTCACTGCCCCTGGAGGTCCAGAGCCCCCTGACTGAAAGTATTCCATTGGGTGCCGAATGGCTTTTGATCTAATGAGGGGGAAAGTGGGGAGAATGATGAGACTAGAGAAAGGCTTTATAATTGACATTTGGGGCCAGATAATTTTTGACTATGGGGCACTATCCTGTGCATTATAGGCTGTTTAGCAGGATCTTTGGTCTCTATCCACTAACCACCAAAAAAAAAAAAAAAAGCCCCACTGGTGGGTGGATTCCAACTCATAGTGACCCTATAGGACAGGGTTCCCAAGGGGTTTCCAAGACTATCATCTATGGAAGCAGACTGCCACATCTTTTTCCTGCACAATGGGTGGTAGGTTCAAACCACTAACCTGTTAGCAGCCAAACACTTAACCAGTGTGCCACCAGGGTTCTTCTACTCACTAGATGCCAGTAGTCCCTTCTCTCATCATGAGGCTCAAAAATGTCTCCAACATAGCCAGATCCCCCTGCGGGCAAGATCACTTCCAGGTGAGAACCACTAGATTAGATCTTCTACTGAGAGTCCCTCCAACCCCATCCTTCACTCTGATGCCCTGGCATTCAAGGCTCCAAAGAGCTTGGACCAGCTGAACTGTGAGAGCCTTAGTTTCCCTGTCTGTAAAATGGGAAAGACAAGAGTGTTCTTGTACAGATGTGAGGAAACAGTTTGGGAAGCCCCTAGCATTGTGTCTGGCCTCTATGTGACAGGTAATTGCTAGTATTTATTGAGAATTTACTATGTTCTTGACACTCCAAGGACATTTGTCTCTAGCCCTTGAGATAGGTACTTTTATAATTTCCAGTTTACAGATGAAAACAGTTGGGTTACTTGACATGACCAGTCTCACTCAGTAAAAATGCCCAACTCAGTATTTCAACTTGGGCCCCCAACTCAAAAGTCCTTGCTCCTAAACACAAGGTTTTAGTGCTCTTATACAGGTAGAACCTGACTTAGGCCAGAGTTCTATCCTCACAATTCTGTCCTGAGTTGGTTCTGATGTAAGTTGAATACTTCACTTTTTTTTTTTTTCATTTGGCGTTATTATTGCCCCTTGTTATCAGTATCTTTATAAATTATAACATTGAATATCAGCCAGTGAATGTCTGAGAATGATAACAATGTTGCATTTACCTATGGCAACATTGTATGTAGTACATACTACTTAAGATGAACCCAAGAAAGAAAAAAACAGACTGCTGTTTTATCTCAAATACCTCTTAAGTCAGGGACTACCTTTATCCACAAAGGTCCACAGGACCCCAGAGTTGACGTTCCCAGAAATTCCATTCAGTTGCATTGAGCATCATCTGCCAGCTCTGTTCTGGGATGTATTTTAAAATCTCACAATCTTAAGGTCCAAGAAGAGACACGCTGCAATGTGAAGAGAAATAATGTTATGCTGAAAACTGGTTTTGAGCAAGGGCAGAATTTTTGTTGAGGTGCAGTGAATCTGAGGTCAAGGGCCAGCAAGTGGGAAATGAGAGGGAATTTGTATTGCCTCTCTCACTGTGACCATTCTGCGTCCCCATCCCTAGCCTCTCTCCATACTCCAGCAGTTATTGTCTTATTCAAACACAAGTTTGATCACATCACACCTGATTTAAAAGTCTTTGGGTGGAAAAACAATTAAAATTGCTTTGACCTCTTTGGGTGGCTTACAAGATAAGATCACGAGCCCTGAGATGGAGTTTCCACGTTTCAAGCTCTAAATCTCCCTTTTAAAGGACCTCATCTGTCTTCACCCCAAACTCTGTGCCTGTTGGCCTGTTGCTACCGTTTGGCTGCTCTCCTCCTGGAGATCTCTTCCTCCTGCTGTGTGGCCCAGCTCAGTGCTCACTCACCACTTGAAGCCTTCTTTAACTCCCACACATCCTTCACCCCCACCAAAATCAACTGTGTTCCCATCCCATTCAGTTTATTAAATCAAATGAAATGCTCAACGGTGAAAGAAGTGCAATTACTGCTTGTCGCCCCTAGATGGCACTAGTGAAGCAGTGAGGCGGACTGAGGCTTTGGGTTGGCAGAAGACACGAGGAAATCAGCTTGTGAAAGGGCAGGGAGTCTTGGTGCCCTCCTTTAACCAACTCTTCCTGATCCTGCACGGTGCCCTAGACCACGTGTCAGACTCTGGGAGGCAGTGGTGTATACAGCGTGCATGGTGTGTGCATAGGTCGTTTAGTCTGCTCTGGTCAATGTGGCAATAGTTAAGTACTGGCTAAATACGGGAGCTCTGGTAGCATAGTGGCTAAGGCACTTGACTGCTAACCAGAAGGCTGGCAGTTCAAACCCACCAGCCACTCCTCGGAAGGAAGATGGGGCAATCTACTTCCGTAGTGATACTGCCTCGGAAACCCAAGGAGGGGTCACTATGAGTCGGGGCCGACTCGACAGCACATAACAACAACAATATGGAAGTACAGAAAAGGGGCCATTTAACCAAGCATTGACAGGCGAAGATCACAAGGCTTCCTGGAGTAGGTGAGGCAAGAGGGACCAGGAGAAGTTAGCCAGACAAGGACCAGGGAAGGGCTTTGCAGGCAGCAGAATGGCCTCAGTGAAGGCACGAAGGTAGGAAAATCTTGGTTTAGTACTTTAGGGGTGAGAAGGGTGATGTGAGTTGTGGCAGGAGTCAGATTGGCCCCACATCATGGAGGGCCATGGGGGTCATTCCGGAGGCTAGACCAGGGATGGCCACTGGACAGTTGCAGTTATCAAGATCAGATAGTTATATTTGCACACAGAAGGAAGAGTTGGAGGGAGATAATGTTGGAGGCCAGTTAGGTAGAAAATTGTGAATATGACCTGGGACTGTAGTGGTAGTGAAGGAGGGAGGGTGGGTCAAGTCACATTTAGGAGATAAGATAGAGGACTCAGTAGGTAGTTAGATGTGGGAAGATGACTTTTGGTCTCTGCCTGAGTGACAAGGTGGGTGGAATAGTCATTAAGAGAGCGGAGGCCATAGGAGAAGGAGCAGGTTTAGTATGCAGATGTAGACAGGAAAGCAAGTCAGTCAGGTTCAGTGCATTTCCTGTTAGAACACGTGGCCATTGATATACAAGTGAAACAGGAAGGTGGCAAAAGGCATTGTCTGTGTTCCTATATAGGAGTCCCTGGGTGGTGCAGAGGGAGCCCTGGTGGTGCAGTGGTTAAGTGCTTGGCTGCAGATTGAAAGATTGGCAGTTTGAATCCACCATTTGCTCCACAGGAGAAAGGTATAGCAGTCCGCTTCCATGTTTAAAGTGTTGGAAACCCAGTGGGGCACTTCTGCCCTGTCTTGCAGGGTTGCTATGAGTCAGAATTGAGTCTATAGCAATGCATTTGTTTGTTTGTTTGGGTGATACAAATGGTTCATGTGCTCAGCTGCTGACTGAAATGTTGGAGGTTCAAGTCTACCTCGAGGCACCTCACAGGAAAGGCCTGGAGGGCTACTTCTAAAAAGTCAGCCATTGAAAACTATGGAGCACAGTTCTGCTCTGACACACATGAGGTCACCATGAGTCAGAATTACTAGATGGCAAGTGGGCTGGTGTCCTCGTGTGTGGAGGACACGTAGGTGACCACCTACCTGGTCTGTTCCCACTCTATCCAGAACCTCAGCATGCATTGGCACGGTCAACAAGTGCATCTCGATAGATTAAAAAAATATAAATTCACTGCTTGTTCGTTGACATGGAGAATAGGGAGAAAACGATGTATAAGACAACAGCACAGGAATGAAGCAGCAGACCTTGGCAGCACTGAGAGAAGGTTGAAAGAAATGATTGTCCAGTGTTTTGACTTTTAATGAAAGGGATGGTGTTCACACTGGGTAGTGAGCTGAGAGTAATGGAGAAGGTTTCCAGGTGTGGTAAACAGTGCCCCTGTGTGTGTCAGAGTAGAACTGCTCCACAGAGTTTTCAATGGCAGATTTGTTGGATGTGGATCACCAGGTCTTCCTTCCATGATGTCTCTCAGTGGGCTCAAACCAACTTCAGTTAGTGTGTGCATAACAGGGGGAGAGCATGAGAGAGACTCTGAGGGTGAGGAGGTAGGTAGGTAAAGGGTCAGGAAGATGCAGTGAGTTACTTGTTATGAGTGTTCTAGCTATGGTCTTTGTGACTCCCACCAAACGACTGGTGGGACTATGGAAATGTGAGGTGATTGCAGCCCACCAAGGGGATTGGATAGCTTGTTAATAATGTGAATAAGGTACATGGCATGATTGTGCAAGTGGGACTATGGAAATAAGGTGTATGGGACCCTAATGTAGGGATTGGTCAGTCCTGCTATCATGCTAGGCTTAAATGACCCATCCCAGAGACAGAAAGGGGGATACCACTATCATCAAGAAAGAAAAAGCGGAGTGGAAAACATCCTTGGACTTGAGATCCCTGTGCTAAATAGACATCCTTCACCCAGGAGAGAGAGCTGTAACATTTCACTGAGACGACAGAGAGGCAGCAAGAAACAGCAGAGGTGGCAGCATAAGATAGAGTAACAGGAGTCTTGGCCCACAGAGCACAAGAGCTGAGTGCCATTGGCCAGGAAGCTTTCTAGTGGAGTGGGGTGCCTCTGTGGGCACCTACCAGTAAAGCTAAAAGAGCTTTATAATACTGGCCTGAGCAGGGCAGAGGCCGAGGCCGGATAGAAGTGTGTGCCTGCAGCATAACCGAGAAGAAGGTGTCCTGATTGAAGCACTATATCCTCAGTTGTTTCTGATCCTGAGTTGTAACCTGTTACTTCCTTAATAAACCCCAGAATCGTGAAGATTGCCTGTGAGTTCTGTGTGACCACTGCTATGGATTACCAAAACCAGCAGAGAAGTAGAGTGTGCTATAGGAGGGACAGCTGGTGTCAGAATTGGCAAAAGGTTTAGAGGATGGCAGCATGTCTGACCTCTGCCTCATAGGAACGTTGCACTGTTGATGTTATTCTGGATCCTCCTTCTCCCTTGTGAAGTTAAGAAAAGGTCACATGCCACCCCCATGCTGTTTTTGTAGTCAGGAAGGTGAACTTGTAGCTAAGTCTAGAAAAGTATGTTGGATAAAATGGTAGAGAGCTTCTGGGCACAGTCAGATTACTTTGCTAAGAGGAACAACAATGGCCTTCTCTGGCAGGTGGCAGTCACGTTATATATGGTCTCAACTCTTTGAGAGTTGGGATTAGAACTAAATCTTTATCTGTAGAATGCCTTGTACTGTGCCTGGCACATGGTTGACACTCAGGTTGTGCTGGGGGAAGGTGGGGGTGACAGAGCTTAGGGCTAGAAGAGGGGCAGTGGTGGTTCAGTGGTAGAATTCTCATCTTCGTGTGGGAGGCCCCCATTCGATTCCTGCCCAGTGTATCTCATGCCCGGCTACCACTCATCTGTCACTGGAGGCTTGTGTGTTGTAGGATGCTGAACAGAGCTTCCAGACTAAGATGAACTAGAAAGGAAGGCCTGGCAGTCTACTTTCAAACATCAGCCAGTGAAGACCCTGCAGAGCACAGTGGTGCAGGACTGGGCAGCGTTTCATTCTGTTCTGCACAAAGTCACAGTGATTACAGGGGCCAACTTGATGGCCGCTAAAATAACAACAGGGTTAGAAAGGAGCTCAGAATGGAATTAGAAATACTATTTGACCCAACAATCCCATTATTAGGTATATATCGTGAAATGAGAGCCAGGACGAGAACAGACATATGCACACCCATGTTCCTCCCAGCACTATTTACAGTAGCCAAAAGATGGAAACAACCTACGTGCCCATCCACAGAAGAGTGATAACCAAACTATGGTACATACACACAATGGGATACTATGCAACCCTAAAGAATAATGTGGAATCTGCAAAACACCGCATAACATGGATGAGCTTGGAGGGCATTATGCTGAGTGAAATAAGTCAATCACAGGACAAGTATAATATTAGTTCATTATTGTAAAAAGTCAAGCAAAGTTTTATGTATGAAAGGAAACTTTCTTTGTTGGTTACAAGGGGTGGGAGGGGAGGGAGCACTGCACACACACACAAAAAAGTTGACCCTTGTCACTTTAGTTTTGTGTATTTCACTGTATATAAATCATATTCCAATAAAATGTATTTTAAAAAAAAAAAGGGGAGCTCAGAAGTGACTGTATCCAGCCAACTGTCAAGGACATTTATGACAGAGGAAAGATTCACAGACGAGGGATAAGTCCAGAACAACCCAATGGCAAGATGTGTGACCATGAGTAGAAACAGAGGAGGAAGAAGAGTGGTTTGGAGGTGGAAGGTGCCGTTGAGACATTGAAGTTGAACTGTGTGCTAAGGAGACCTGATGCAGACTTGAGCGAGGACAACGGCAGATAAATGAGGGGAGAGTGAAGAAATATCTTGGATGTGAAAGTGACAGAAGTTGGTGCTTGATTAGGTGTGGGGGGGGTAGAGTGAGGTGGCTTAGGTGACAAGTATGACTGTGCCACCAAGTGAAGTAATATGGGGGAAGGGGAGATTTAGAACAGGGATTGAGGGTGTTTGCAGCTAGGGACAGGGTAGTTGGGAAACACCTGGTCACCTTGGTTTTGTTAATGGAGTAGGAGGTAGGCTCTCTAATCTGAGAGTCAGGGGATGAGACTTGAATAAGGTTCATATTGCTAGTTAATATGTAGGGGGTCAGCTGATTCAGCCAAGGTAATGGATACAATTAGGAGTCTCCAGGTGACACAAACAGTTAAGTGCTCAAACTCACCTAGAGGCACCTCAGAAGAAAGGGCTGGCAATCTGAAAGGTTGCAGCCTTGAAAACTCTGTGAAGCACAGACCTGCTCTGACACACATGAGGTCGCTGTGAGTCAGAATTGAGTCAACAGCAACTGTCTTTTGTTTATGCCTGTGATTTATAGATGGTTGAGCAGGGGTGACAAACTAACCTCCTTGTTCCTCCCAGTGCAGCTTGTCACCTGACATGCAGCAATTGAGTCCTGGCTGGTGTAAGTACATTGTGGCTTCTGTGGGACCCAGTCCTGTTAGATACGACATCAGAGGTGTGGGTGACTTCCAGGGTCTCAAGGAAAAAGGGTTGTGGTATTCCTTTATGGTGGTAGAGGGCATATTTACTGCATGACAGAAGCTGTGCGCCACGAAACAGGTGGTAGTTGATGTTAGTTGCCACTGAGTCAACTCCAAGGAGTCCACGTACGATAGAATGAAATGTTGCTCAGTCTTGCACTGTCTCTATGATCGTTGGTATATTTGAATCCATTGTTGTGGAAACTGTCCGTCCATCTCATTGAGGGTTTCCCTCCCTTTTTCTAGCTTCCCACCAAACATGAAGTCCTTCTCCAGTGATAGTTCCTCCTGATAGTGTATACAAAGTAAGTGAGTCAAAGTCTCAGACAATATTCTGTGATCCATAGGGTTTTCGTTGGTTGATACTCAGGAGTAGATCACCAGGCCTTTTTTCCTAGTATGTCTTAGTCTGGAAGCTTCATTTAAACCTGCGCACAGTGGGTCACCCTGCTGATAATTTGAAATACAGTGGCATAGTTTCCAGCATCACAGCAACATGCAAGCTACCACAGTATGACACATGACAGATGGGTGATGGGAAGCATGTGGTAACACCCTCATTTCACAGACTGACTGAAGGTCAAGGAAGGTAACTGCTGACTAGCAGTAGAATGAGTGTTAGAGCAGCTTGGATTTGCCTGCCCCCACAGCCTGTGGGTTCTCTTGCTGTGTCCTGCTGCTTTGCAGTTCTACTTGAGAACCCTTGAGTAGCCTTAACCAGCCAGGAAGAAGCCTCAAGTCTTGGCAGGGCTGAGGAGCTGGCCTGGTCCCCAGAGCCACCTTGGGGCCAGACACTGGGCTTGTCCCCGAGTTGCTCGGCCTGGCTGATACAGAATTGCTACAACTTCTCTGGCGCTGCCTCGTAGCAACCCATCCCTCCCTGGGCTGTGGGAAAGGAAGAGGAAGGCCATGTGCACCATGTCCCCCAAGCTTTTGCCTCAGGCAGCCGTTATAATTGGGTCAGGAGGTGTGTTCAGCTCTTTGGCCTCAGAGCATTTCCTGAGCAACCTTGAATTTTTAAGACTTTTACCTTAAAGAACTCAGCATTGTACATCTGGAAAGGACCTTAGAAATGATTGACTAACCCATCATATGATGTATGAAAAAGTGTCAGTGTTAAGCCTGAGGATATATCTGAGTGCTCTAGTTTTGTTCTGACCCAAGTAGTTTACAAAGCATGTTCTGTAACTAAAATGAGATCAATTTCCGTGCATGCCTAACGGAAGCTAGTCTTGCTGCTCGTTTATATATATGCTACCTCTACGTGTTTTCAGGAGCTCTGGTAGCGCAGTGATTAAAAAAAACCACAAACCCAAATTCATTGCCGTTGAGTCGTTTTTCAACTCATAGCAACCCCTCCTTGGATTTCTGAGGTGGTGTCTCTACAGAAATAGTTTGCCCAATCTTCCTTCTGAGGAGTGGCTGGTTTGAACTGCTAGCCTTCTGGTTAGCAGTCAAATGCCTTAGGCACAGCTAACCAAAAAGTGGTTCAAACCCCACTAGCTGCTCCTTGGAAGAAAGATGAGGCAGTCTGCTCCTGTAAAGATTTGCAGCCTTAGACACCCTATGGGACAGTTTTATCCTGTCCTGTAGGATCACTATGAGTTGGAATTGACTCAATGGCAGTGGATTTTTTTTTTTTTAAATACATGTTTTCATATCATATAGACACGTATATCTTCCATATATGAGTAGTGGAGCCCCTATGTGGGACGCAGACGGTTAATGCACTCAGCCACTAGCCGGGAGAGCAGAGGTTCATGTCTACCCAGAGGCTCCTTAGAAGAAAGTCCTGGTGATTTGTTGTTGTTGTTGTTGTTATGTGCCGTCAAGTCCCCCTTGACTCATAGGGACCCCTCCTTGGGTTTCCGAGGCAGTATCACTATGGAAGTAGGAGTGGCTGGTGGGTTTGAACTGCCAGCCTTCTGGTTAGCAGTCAAGTGCCTTAGGCACTACGCTACCAGAGCTCCTGGTGATTTACTTCCGAAAAAGCAGTCATTGAAAGCCCTGTGTGGCCCAGTTCCAGTCAGACGTACAGGGGGCTGCAGTGAGTTGGAAGTAATTGCAACTATGTTATTTTTTCCCCCCCAAACATGTAGTTGGTGTTCTACAGTTGTGAACTATGTCGCCCAAGTTACATAGACAACTAGGATCATGGCTGCAATCCTCAGAGAGAGGGTGCAAACAAGACTTGTCTGGGTCAGTGAAAATGGGGGAGACCCTCAACGAGATGGACTAACATAGTGGCTGCAGTGATGGGCTCGAACAAGGCAGCAGTTGTGAGGCTGGTGCAGGACTGGGCCATGTTCTGTTCTGCTCTGTTGTACACGGGGTCACTAGGAGTCAGAAGCAACTTTACAGCACCTAACAGCAGTGGGAACCACTGGCTAAACTCACACATTCCCTTTCTGCTCCCTGCTATGGACTTTGATTCTTTGGGATAGCAGTTACTGAGGAGCCTGAAAAAGTAAGAAATGGAGTGTGTGACTAGGATGTCCAGACAACTTCTAGCCACAAAGACACCAAATGCATGATTCCAGCATGAATCAGCAGCTCCCACTCCCTGTGTGTGCCCTGGTGTGAGATACCTACGGTGTGCTAGACACCCGGGGTTTGCCTGGGGACCTTCGATGACAATGATGTTGCCTCAGTCCTCAAGGCTCTCATTGATCAGTTGTCGGGAAGCGAGTATAGTTACAATCAGTGATTAGTGATAGAGGTTTAACCAAGGGGTCCTAGGGGAAGGAACTTTAAAGCCAAGTGGGGAGAGGAAGAGTCTGGCCTTCCATACAAAAGGAGCCACTGAAACAAAGACTTTGAGGTATGAGGGGAATTTAGGGTAACACCAGAGGGAAGGGAGTATGGGGGTGGAGAGTGAGGCTGGAGAAGCCAGTAGGGGTTCAGTCAGAGGGACTGCTGCTCTGGAATAGCAGTTTGAGCATGGGCCCTTCTGCTTATTAACACTGTGGCCAGGAATAAGATAATGTAACCTCTGAGCCTAGGGGTGCTGATCCCAAAACCCAAAGAAACCCCTTGCTGTCGAATTTGACTCGTGGCATCCCCACGTTTTCGAGAGTGGAACTGAGCTCCATTTTCTTGGCTGTTATCTTTACAGAAGCAGATCACCAGGCCTTTTGCAGTGCCAAGTGAGTTTGAACTGCCAAGCTCTCAGTTAGTAGCTGAGAGCAAACTATTTGCACCACCAAGGACTTTGTGGTGATCCATTGACAGGAGAAACCAGAGGGAGGAGCTGGCTTGATGGGGCTAAAGGAACGTGTTGACTTTGAGGTGTCTATAGGACTTACACGTGGAGAGAGAGGAAGAGACAGTGGTCTGGTGTGCTGAAAGAAAGGGACAGAGACTTCTACAGTTTGGGGATCATTGCTTGTTGGGCAGTGGTTGAGTTGGTGTGGTTAGCGCCTGTGGGGACAGAGCTGGTTTGTTCCAGGATTAGTGATATGAGTTTGGAAAAGGTCAAGGAAAGGGACCTGAAGAACAGGGTGGAAGTAGCCACCAGCTACTGCGAAACCATGCTGTCCTGTTGGGGTTTGAGTTTCTCCATCCATACCAGTTCACCAGATTCAAGGATTTGGTCTGCAGGGAGTGCTTGGCTTTGATGGGTGTGTCCCAGAGAGCCAAGAAAAAGGATCACTTTTTTCCCCCTTAATAGATAGACTTTATTCTTTAGGATAGTTTTAGGTTTACAGAAAATTTGAGCAGATAGTACGGACCAAGAAAAAAACCCCAAACTCTCATTGCCATTGAGTTAATTCTGATTCATAGCGACCCCATGTGTCAGAGTAGAACTATGCTCCGTAGATTTCAGTGGCTGTAATGTTTACAGAAGTAGATCTCTAGGCCTTTCTTCCGTGGTGTTGCTGGGCAGATTCAAGCTGCCTACTTTTTTTTTTTTTTTTTAATTGTGATTTGGGTGAAGATTTACAGAGCAAATTCACTTTCCATACAGCAAGCAGTTCGTATATACTTTGTCTTATGTCATTGACCGCAGTTTACCACAATGCAACAGCTCCCCTCCCACTTCTCCCCATAGTTACCTCTTCCCAGTGTCCATCCCTCCATGCACTCCTGCCCCCTGAGCTGTCTCACTGTGCATAAGTGGCCCTTCTTTCTCCCATGATTGTTCTCTCCAAAGAGTGTATCTACTTGAGGTGAAAGTTTAACTCATATGCCTGTATTTTGTTTGGCTGGAACAAACTGCTTACTTTTTAGTTAGTAGCTGAGTGCACCCAGGGATCTTAGTTACTATGTAGTCCGGAGTTCCCATATATCCCTTCTTCCCAAATACAGTTTTCCTCCATTATTGACATCTTGCCTTAATGTGGTACATTTATTGCAACCGATAAATGAATATTGATACATTATTTTTAACTTACTATATATTAATACACTATTGATGTGCACTGTCATTGATTCGTTACATATTATTATACTGATACATTATTATTGAAGGCTCACTCTTTGTTACATAGTCCTGTGGGTGTTAGCAAATGTGTGATGTCATGTGCTCACCATTACAGTATCACAAAGAATAGCCTCACCACTCTAAAAGCTGGCCTAGGCTCCTTCTATTCATCCCCCCTCCCAAATGCCTGGCAACAACTGGTCTTTCCCCTGTGTCTTTAGTTTTGCCTTTCCCAGAATGCCTTACAGATGGAATCATACAGTATGTAGCCTTTTGAGTCTACTTTCTTTCACTTAGCAAAATGTATTTGAGATTCATCCACCTTTTCAGGAATTGATAGTAATTTTTTGTTGCTGAGTAATATTCCAGTGTATGGCATACCACAGTTTATTATTCATCCACAGCTTGAAGGGCATTTGCATTGTTCCAGTTTTAGGCAATTATAAATAAAACTTCCGTAAACATCTGTTTCTAGGTTTTTGTATGAACTACAGTTTTTTGTCAGGTGAAACTAAGAGTTTGATTGCTGGACCATGTGCTAAGTGTATATTTAATTATAAGGATTGCCTATCTGTTTTCCAAAATGACTGTAATACTTACACTTCCTCACCAGCAGTTTATGAAAGTTCTGGTTTTTCCACATCTTTGCCAGCACTTGGTATGGTTTATTTTTTTGTTTTGTTTTATTTTGTTGTGGCCATTCTAGTAGATGTATAGTGGTATCTCACTGTGGTTTTAGTTTGCATTTTCCCTAATGGCAAAATGAAGTTCAGCATCTTTTCTTGTGCTTCTTTACCATCTGTGAATCTTCGTTGGTTCAGTATCTGTTCAAGTCTTTTGCCATTTATTAAATTGGGTTCTTTGTTATTGTTATGTTTTGAGAATTTTTTCAAAAAATATATTCTAGATATGTGTCCTTTTACAGGTACGTGATTTGGAACAGCTTTTAATTCTCATCCTTGCAAAGCAAAAGTTTTAATTCTGATGGTCAATTTATCATTTTTTTTTATTTTGTGGATTGGTCTTTTGGTGTCATATCTAGTAAACCTTTTGCTTAATCAAACCTCACTAAGATTTTCTCCTAGAAGTTTTAACAGTTTTACATTCTGTAACAAGAATCGCCAAACTTTTTCTATAAAAAAAAGGACCAGATGGTAAATATTTTGGGCTTTGTGCGCCAAAAATGCTCTGTTGTAACTATCTAACTCTGTTGTTTTTATCCAACTCTGTTGTTTTATGCAAAAGCATCCACATATCATCTAGATATGTGAACAAATGAGAGTGCCTATGTGCCAATAAAACTTTACTTATAAAAGCGGGCAGTGGGGCACATTTATCCTACTCTTTGCTGACGTCTGTTTTAGAATATTCACTTTTTGCCAGGCACAGAGGAACATCTCAGTCTAGATACTAAGAACAAGGTCATCTTTGTCTAATTTATCATCTCTGAAGGTAAAGCTTGAGAGAAGGCAGAAGAGTAGGTGCCTGGCTTTCAGAAAAAAAAGGTGAAGAGAGGGAGAGAGAACGAAAAAAAGAGGAAGGAAGAAGAGGAATATTGGAATCCCTTTTGGAGTAAACTTCACTACACAGTTTAATTTTTCAGCATTAACAGTTACATTTTGGTTCAGGTTTCAGGAAATAAATTTTTGTTTGTGTGTTTTTGTTGTTGTTGTTATGTGCCATCGAGTCATCTCCAACTCATAGCGACCCCTCCTTGGGTTTCCAAGACAACATCACTATGGAAGTATATTGTCCAATTTTTCATCCGAGGAGTGGCTGGTGGGTTTGAACCGCCAACCTTCTGGTTAGCAGTTAAGTGCTGTAGGCAGTTATTTTAAATATTTTCTCAAACATTTTTGGTATGTTTTAAAGTCTCATGGCTACAGACAGCAGACAGTTGGTTTAACAGATTCATGGAGTTTACCATGATTAAACTCTTTACTGCTGGTGGTCCCATGCTTTCTACTGAAAACTGGTATTTATTTAATACTCCCTGTTAGTGTGTATTTAGATTGTGTCCAGTTTTTTACTTTCACAAGCCACAGAATAGTGCATTACTCACATACTCCTGCACAAGCATGTGACTGTTTCTGCTAAACAGATTCCTGCAGCAACAAGAGTCAAAGGGTAGTACCAAAAACCCATTGCTGTTGAGTTGATTCTAACTCAACTCAACTGCCCCATAGGGTTCCCAAGGCTGTCATCTTTATGGGAACAGATTGCCAGGTCTTTTCTTTTGTAAGTTTGATGCTAACATACTTTATAAAGATCAGGGAACATGGAACATTTTCAAATAACAAAATAAATTGTGGGAAATTGCATGAGTTTTGCTTAGTGGCTGGAGTCTGAAGCAAGCTAGTGAGTAGAGGGGTGGGGAAGATGTGAAGCATATCTGCAGGGGAAGAGGAACCCATACTGCCACTCTCAGCATTCATCCGGGGCCTGGGGCTAGTGAGAAATCTCTGTGTGAAAGGGGGGCTTGCAATTTTACATAACCACCGGCAAGGCTATTTTTAAAGAAGACAGAATGCTTGTGACCATGGACATTGGGTCCCAAGTATGAAATCAGAGCCAACCAGCAAGGACAGGGATGTGGAGAAAAGGGTGGACTTACCATTGAGACTTCAGGCTGGGGCCAGAGGAACCTTTCTGCCACGATGACATTGCAGACTCATGGGAATGAATGGCTGGTGTATTTTGCAGCAGATGAGGAACAGGCAGGTGGATGGACTTCTTAGATTAGGCAAGGAACAACATTGGTGCAGCAGAATTCTCACTGTGTGAGAGACCCAGCGAGGTACGATTGCTGGCCAGTGCACCTCACACGTAGCCACCACCTGTCTGTCTGTGGAGGCTTGCGTGTTGCTGGGACGCTGAACAGATTTCAGCGAAGTTTCCAGACTGTGACTGACTAAGAGGAAAGGCTTAGCAATGTCCTGAAAAATCAGCCAGTGAAAACCCTATGGTTCAGTCCATTGATCCATAAGGTGGTTCATTGGGTTTTCAGTGAAAACCCAATGGTTCAGTCCAGTGCATGGGATTGCCATGAATTGGGGAAGGGGGGAGGGATGTGACTCAGTGGCATCTAACAATCAAAACAGCGAAGGGCAGGTGGTGGGCGACTGCCTAGATTCGGCAGGTGTATGACAGTGCTGTGAGCAAGCCCAGTGGGAGTTGTACTTTCAGAACAGGGCGTGATCCGGACTCTTCTCTGAAACTTCACCAGGTTCAATGTTCAATCACTGAAGGTAGAGACTTCTGAAGACCATTAAAGGAATCCCAAAGATTTTAACAATGAAGACCAAGTTCCCTAAACAGTCAGAAAAGTCCTAAACCTCTTCCCCGCCTCTGTCATTACATGTATTGGAATGATAGTGTGTGAAGGACTGCATGTGATGGCCAAGGTCTGCCTGGAGGTGACATATCAGCATCTGGGGTTGGGGCATTGAGTGCGTGCTGCAGGCCCCTTGGTGTCCAGCTGAAATCAGCAGTGGACGTGGAGACCAGAGAAAGCAATAAGAAATCTTTAGAAAGTACTTCAGAGACAACTCAGTACCTTTTTACAGGAGCTTTGGTGCTGAAATGGGTTGCAGGTTTCTTTGAAGCCCTCTTAGTGGAAGTGGTTGAACCTATCATTTTGGAAAGAAAACATTCTGTGTGTAAATGCAGCCATGTGTTTTGCCTACGGTATGAATGTTTTGAATTTACTCGTTTTTTATTTTTCTTTGCAGATTTAAAAAATATACCATGTCTAATGGTTATGAAGACCACATGGCCGAAGACTGCAGGGATGATATCGGGAGAACGAATTTAATTGTCAACTATCTCCCTCAGAACATGACCCAGGATGAGCTACGAAGTCTGTTCAGCAGTATTGGTGAAGTTGAGTCCGCAAAACTGATTCGAGATAAAGTAGCAGGTAAAGAAACTGAGATATTCTGGTCAAAAGGGTATTGATTGGTATCTGTCCTGCTAGCAGCATACTCTCAGTATGTGGCTGCAGTAGCCCTTGTGTAAGATTGGGGTCCCTGGGTGGTGCAGTTGGTTAACGTGCTTGGCTGTTAACTGAAGGTTTGCAGTTCAGCTCTGCCCAGAGGTGCCTTGGAAGAAAGGCCTGGTGATCTATTTCAGAAAACTCAGCCATTGAAAACCCTGTGGAATTTTTCTGTGACACACATGGGGGTACCATGAGTCAGAATTGACTTAATGGCAACTGGTTTAATATGAGATTGGTCTTAGCTTCGCAAAAGCTAAGATGCGAAAAAGCAAAAGCTAATTCCTGGTAAGATGAGAGCGTATACAAAATAAGACAGTGGGGGGGGCGGAGCAGAAGAATGAGGAGACCCCAGCAACTGGCTGCTCTCAGAACAGAGTGCCCCAGGAGGAAGAGGCCCTGGCGAGCACCCTGCCCAGAGCAGGCACAGGCGGGTTTTCCCTGGCCCCCTTGCCCAGCCAGGCCTGTGCAGAACCGTGAGAACCCTTCCATAGATTTGGGCTGTTCTGACTATTTGCAGTCATGCTACCAACTTGAACATCTAAAACGCTGAGCTTGAATGCTGAGGAGGTAGAAGCAAGGCTGTGGCTCATCAGACAGGTTGTGGTGTGACCTTGGAGAGTCATTCAGCTCTCTGACCCTCAGTGCTTCCCTCCAGAAAGTAGGATGATGGCTCCTTCATCTTAAGGGTCCCGACATCATAAGCATTTTGCAGAAGTCTTGTGTCTTAGTCTCTTAGCGCTGTTATAGCAGAGATACCACAATTGGGAGGCTTGAAAGAACAGACACTGATTTTCTCTCAGTTCTGGAGTCTGAACGTCCAAATCAGGGTCTCAGCCATGCCAGTTTCTTCCTTGTCAGGAGCCCAGGCGTTCCCTGGTTCCGTGACTTGTAGATGATCCTCACGTGGTTCCTGTCTTCCCAGTTTGTGCTCCCATCTGTGTCCGGTCTCCTCTTTTTATAGCTCAGAAGTGGTTGGATTTAGGATCCTCCCTACACTGATCTAGCCTCATTAACATCATGAAAATGATGTCCAAACTGGATTGCACCCACAGGTTAGGGTTCAGCACATATTTTGGGGGGACACAAATCACTCCATAACAACCTGTCCCTTGGCAAAGCCCCTCTCATGGAGTGGCCTCCACTCAGAGCTTGGTTTCTCCAGTCCTTGAAACGGTGGGAAGACCGTGTGCTGGGAGACCTTTCTTCTTTCTTTTCTGTCCCAAGGGAGCATTCTTTTGGGAAGCTCTTATCTTCCTCCTCCTCCTTTTCCTCTCTGGCTGCCACCCTAGTTGTGGGACTCATTCCCTACACTGAAAACTAATTGAAAAGTCAAAAATGTTTGGAAAATTTCAAGTATACATAAAAATAGAGAGGATAAACATATTGAATACCATCTACTGGTGGTCCTGCTTCATTGACTTTCAACATTTTGCAGGTAAATGTGAACATGCCTGTCCCCAGGAGGCTGTCTGGCTGCTTGGCAGGAGGGAGTTAGTGATCAAATGGGGCATTGAACCTGAAAGCCTTTTAATTTTAAGGACTCTCCTAGCCCTCTCAGTCTGTGATTTAACAAATGTCTCCTAAATAGGAATTTTGAAAACACGCAATGTTTTTTTTTTCTCCTGTGATATGCAATATTGAACAGTGTTAGAATGTTCTAGAAGCCACTGTCACTTGCCTCTTCCTGGAGACCATCCTAAATAAGGGAGTCCTTGTTTAGAGGGCTTTTAAAATTCTTCCATGCTGTTAACAAGCCTTCTCCTTTTTGGATTTGGTGGAAGGGACTTCTCAGCCCCATTAATAGTCTTTAGCATTGGAGTCCAGCTCTGCGAGCATTCTCACAGTGCCTGACTGCTTCATCTATTTGTGTGTTGTGGTCTTGAAAACACTGTGAACTGTGTTAATAAGGATACCTAGCTTTGGTGAGATCTCTCCAGAGGGAACTGGTTTTGAGAATTGGTGAAAGCAGCAAAGTGTCCTTTGAAAATCACTTCAGTTGAAAGACATCCAGTTGAAAGACTTGAAACCTGCTGCCATTGAGTCAATTCCAGCTCATGGTGACCCCCATGTGTAACAGGGTAGAACTGCTCTGTAGGCTTTTCTGGGCTATAATCTTTACAAAAGCAGATCACCAGCCTTTCTTCCACAGTGCTACTGGATGGGGTACGAACCACCAACCTTTTGGCTAGTAGTTGAACACTTAACTCAGTAGCTCTTTAAATTGAATGAATGTAGCTTTCTGAAAAACTTCCTGCATTATCACTTTTTTCATCCTGCCATTAGTGTGTGAAAACTTTTTCACACATCATCCCTGGGTCATGGCCTTAAATTTCACTGCTCTTTTGCCCTCTTATATGACTTTGGTAAAACTCCAGCTGTGGTGACTTTTGGTCAAGTGCTTCTTCCCAGCCAGCACTCAGGCCGCCCACCCCCAGCAAGAGGTGATCTCTTGCATCCTAGCAGACAGGCACCTGTCAATCAAATCCCATACCTACCTCACCTCTCGCCACAAGATATCCAGTTCTCCACAGTTTGCTTGCCTGCCTTGGGCCACTTCACTCCCAACCAGCAACCCCCTCCTGCTTCACAGTGAAAATGACAGCCATACCACTACCCTGGACCCTGGGAGCCTCACGCTGTTGAGCACTCACTCTTCCTGGGTGTCCCCAGGATTGCCTTTCAGCCTCCAGTTTAATCTCCACCATCTCTAAAGCGGCCTTTGTGGATGCCATAACTCCTTCTAGCCCAGGCTTTCTTCACCTCGGCACTATTGACACTTGGACTGGATGTTGTTATTTGTGATTAGGTGCCATTGAGTCAGCCCTGATTCATAGCGACCCTGTGTACAACAGAATGAAATACTGCCTGGTCCTGTGCCAGCCTCGCAATCCCTGCTATACCTGAGCCCATAGTTGTAGCCACTGTGTCAATCCAGCTCATTGAGGGCCTTCCCCTTTTTCACTGACCCTCCACTTTACCAAGCATGATACCCTTCTCCAGGGAATGGTCTCTTCTGACAGCATGACCAAAGTAGGTAAGATGAAGTCTCACCACCCTCACCCTCCAAGGAGCATTCTGACTGCACTTCTACCAGGACAGATTTGTTGGTTCTTCTAGCAGTCCATGGTACTTTCAGTGTCCTTCGCCAACACCACAACTCAAAAGCATCAACTCTTCTTTGGTCTTCCTTATTCATTGTCCAGCTCTCACATGCATATGAGGTGATGGAAAATACCATGGCTTGGGTTAGGGGCACCTTAGTCTTCAAAGAGACATCTTTGCTCTTCAGCACTTTAAAGAGGTCTTTTGCAGCCTATTTGCCGAGTGCAATACATCGTCTGATGTCTTGACTACTGCTTCCACTGGTGCAAAGACCTGGAGTTAGGAAACCAAAAGGGAAGAACTCATTTGGCATTTCTCAAGCAGAAAGAACTGAAGAGAAAATTTAAGCCTCGAGTTGCAATATTGAAAGATTCTATGGGCAAAATATTGAATGATGCAGGAAGCATCAAAAGAAGATGGAAAGACGACACAGAGTCGCTGTACCAAAAAGAATTGGTCGATGTTCATCGATTTCAGGAGGTGGCATATGTTCAAGAACCAATGGTGTTGAAGGAAGAATTTGAAGCTGCACTGAAGGAACTGGCAAAGAACAAGCCTCCAGGAATTGACGGAATACCCACTGAGATGTTTCAACAAACGGATGCTGCACTGGAGGCACTTATTTGGCTATGCCAAGAGATCTGGAAGACAGCTACCTGGCCAATTGACTGGAAGAGATCCACATTTTTACCTGTGCTAAAGAAGGGTGATCCTACAGAATGTGGAAATTACAAACAATATCATTAGTATGACATGCAAGTAAAATCTTGCTGAAGATAATTCAAAGACGGTTGCAGCAGTATACTGACAGAACACTTCCAGAAATGCAAGCTGGATTCAGAAGAGG
>NW_006921992.1:1079275-1083723 GCF_000298275.1 Orycteropus afer afer | reverse complement strand
ACATTGCTTGGTTCTACAATCAACGCCAATGGAAGCAGCAGTCAGGACATCAGACGACGTATAGCACTGGGCAAATCAGCTGCAAAAGACCTCTTTCAAGTGCTAAAGAGCAAAGATGTCTCCTTGAGTACTAAGGTACACTTGACACAAGCCATAGTATTTTCAGTTGCCTCATATGCATGTGAGAGCGGAACAATGAATAAGGAAGACCAAAGAAGAGTCAATGCTTTTGAGTTGTGGTGTTGGCAAAGAATGCTAAATGGACTGCTAAAAGTACTAACAAATCTTTTCTGGAGGAAGTGCAGCCAGAATGCTCTTTGGGAGCGAGAGTGGCAGACTTCGTCTTATGTACTTCGGTCATGTTGTCAGAAGGGACCATTCCCTGGAGAAGGATGTCATGCTTGGTAAGGTGAGGGTTGACAAAAGAGGGGAAGGCCCTCAACTAGATGGATTGACACAGTGGCAGCAGCAATGGGCTCAAGTTTAGCAAGGATTGTGGGGCTGGTGCGAGACCGGACAGCGTTTCGTTCTGCTGTGCATAGGGTCACTATGAGTCTACAACAACAACACATAATCGAATCCTTTTGCATAGTCAGTAAAGCACAAATAAACATCTTCCTGGTATTCTTTGCTTCAGCCAAGATCCATCTGGCATCAGCAATGATATCTCTTGTTCCATGACCTCTTCTGAATCCAGCTTGCATTTCTGGAAGTGTTCTGTCAGTATAGTGCTGCAACTGTCTTTGAATTATCTTCAGCAAGATTTTCCTTGTATGTCATATTAATGATATTGTTTGATAATTTCCACATTCTGTAGGATCACCTTTCTTTAGAATGGGTACAAATGTGGATCTCTTCCACTCGGTTGGCCAGGTAGCTATCTTCCAAATATCTTGGTATAAATGAATGAGTTCCTCCAGTGTGGCATCTGTTTGTTGAAACATCTCAGTGGGTATTCGTCAATTCCTAGAACTTTGTTCTTCACCAGTTCCTTCGGTGCAGCTTCAACGTCTTCCCTCAGTACCATAGGTTCTTGAACATATGCTACCTCCTAAAACAGATGAACATCAACCACTTTTTTTTTGGTACATTGATTCCGTGTATTCCTTCCATCTTCTTTTGATGTTTACTGCATCATTCAATATTTTGCCCATAGACTCTTTCAGTATTGCAACTCAGGACTTGAACATTTTCTCTCAATTCTTTAAGTTTCAGAAATGCTGAGCGTGTTCTTCCCATTTGGTTTTCTAACTCCAGGTCTTTGTGCATTTCATTATAATAATTGATTTTGTCTTCTCAAGCTAGTGTCTGAAATCTGTTCAGCTCTTTTAACTTACTGATTCTTCCATTTGCTTTAGCTACTCTCTGTTCAAGGGCAAGTTTCAGAGTTTCTTCCGTCATCCATTTTGGTTCTTTTTCCTTTGTTGTCTTTTTAATGACCTTTTGCTTTGTTCATGGATGATGCTCTTGATGTAATCCATCAGTTCCTCTGGTTTTTTGTTGTTGGTGTTCAGTGCATCACATCTGTTCATCAGATGGTCGCTAAATTCAGGGGGGAAGCAATGAAGGTCATATTTTGGCTGTCATGGACTTGGTTTCATTATCTTCAGCTTCAACTTAGACTTGCATATGAGCAGTTGATAGTTTGTTCCACAGTCAGCTCCTGGCCTTGTTTTGGCTGAAGATACTGAGCTTCTCCATCACCTCTTGCCACAGAGATAGTTGATTTATTTCCTGTGTACTCCATCTGGCAGAGTCTTGTGTGTATAAACCAAACTGCCAAACTGCCCTTGGGTCAATTTTGACTCATAGTGACCCCTACTTGGGTTTACCGAGGTGGTATCTCTACTGAAATAGATTGCCCATTCTTCCTTCTGAGGAGTGATTGGTGGGTTTGAACCGCCAGCCATCTGGTTAGCAGTCAGATGGCCTAGGCACTATACCATCAGAGCTCCTGTGTACTTGATCTGGTGAATTCCATGTGTATAGCTGCCACTTAAGTTGTTGCAAAAAGGTATTTGCGATGAGTAAGTCATTGTTCTTGCAGAATTCTATCATACAATCTCCAGAGTTATTTCTATCACCAAGGCCATATTTTCAACTATCAGTGACTCTTCTTTGTTTCCACCTTTTGCATTCCAGTCACCAGTGATAATACTGCATTTTCTTTCAGTTTCAGTCTACAGAAGTTGGTAGGAATATTCAATTTCCTCATCTTTGGCTTTGGTGGTTGGTACGTACATTTGAATAATAGTAGTATTAGCTGCTCTTTCTTGTAAGTGTATGCCTATTATCCTATCACTGACAACATTGTACTTCAAGATGGATCTTGAAACTTGCTTTGTGACAGTGAATGCCGTGCCATTACTCTTCAATTTATCATTCCCAACATAGTAGATCATATGGTTATCTTATCTAAAATGGCCAAAACCAGTCCATTTCAGCTCACTAATGCCTAGGATATACATCTTTAGGCATTCCATTTCATTTTTGACAACTTCCAATTTTCCTAGTTTCATACTTCGTACATTCCATGTTCGATTATTAATGGATGTTTACAGCTGTTCTCATTTTAAGTCATGCCACATCAGCAAATGGAGGTCCCAAAAGTTTTACTCCATCTACATCATTAAGGTCAGCTCTACTCTGAGGAGGCAGCTCTTCCCCAATTGTGTTTTGAGTGCCTTCCAGCCTGAGGGGCTCACCTTCAGGCACTATATCAGACGGTGTTTCAGGGCTATTCATAAAGTTTTCCAGTAATATATCGGACAGTGTTCCACTGCTGTTCATAAGGTTTTCACTGGCCAATTCTTTGAGAAGTAGATGGCCCTTTCCTTCTTCTGAATCTGTCTTAGTCTGGAAGTGCCACTGAAACCTGTCCACCATGGGTGACCCTGCTGGTATTTGAAATACTGGTGGCACAGCCTCCAGCCTCACAGCAACACGAAAACCACCACAATATGACAAACTGACAGATCAGTGGTGGACTAGATAGTTCTCTGCAAAAAGGCCGTGGGGGCAGTGGCATCTGACCTCTGACTTAATGAGGTTGAGAGAGGAGTCACAGCAATAGCCCAAAGCTGATTCCCATAAGGCAAAGTCAGACACGCCTCCACCTTCCAGTTTTTCTGCCAATTCTGGCACCAACCATTCCTCCCACGGCACTCACTACTTCTTTGCTGGGTTTGATAATTGCAGTGGCCACACAGAACTCACAGACAACACTCACCATTGTAGGGTTTATTAGGAAAGTAACATGTTATAGTTCAAGTTCAGGAACACACACAGGATACATTTCTTCCCTTAGGACAGCTTCCCTTCTGCTGTGCCCATGGGCCTGCCTCTCTTTAGCCTTTGGCCTCTTGGCCTGGCCTCTGTTCTGCTCGGTCAAGTGGGATACCTAGGTGTGTGCCTCTCTGCTAGCAAGCCTCCTGCCCAAGAGCACTCAGCTTTCTTGCTCTGTGGGCTGGCAAGACCACCACTCTGTCTTGTGCTGGACTCACGGTTCTGCTGCCACTGTCTTTCTGCCAGTCTCTGCCTTCATGTCACCACAGGGATCTTGGGTCCAAGGATGCACTCCACTCCTGGCTTTTCCTTCTTGATGGTAGTGAGATCCCCCTTTTCTGCCTCTGGGATGGCTCATTTTAAGCCTAGCAGAATGGCAAAACTGACCAGTCCCCTTATTTCTGTGGTCCTGTCTCCACAATTTGGAAGACAGCTAATGGACAGCTGACTGGAAAAGATCCATATTTGTGCCCACTCCAAAGAAAGGTGATCCAACAGAATGTGGAAATTATTGAACAATATCATTAATATCACACACAAATAAAATCTTACTAAAGATAATTCAAAAACAACTTGCAGCAATATATTGACAGAGAACTTCCAGAAACGCAAGCTGGATTCAGAAGAGGACGTGGAGTGAGGGGTATCATTGCTGATGTCAGGTGGATCTTGGCTGAAAGCAAAGAATACCAGAAAGATGTCTACCTTAATTTTATTGACTATGCAAAGGCATTTGACTGTGTGCATCATATTACGGATAATATTGCAAAGAATGGGAATTCCAGAACACTTCATTGTGCTCATGAGAAAGCTATACATAGACTAAAAGGCTGTCATTCAAACAGAGCAAGGTTTACTGAATGGTTTAAAATCAGGAAGGGAGTGCATCATTGTTATATCCTTTCACCATACTTATTCAATCTGTATACTGAACAAATAATCCGAGAAGCTGGACTGTATGAAGAAGAATGTGGCATCAGGATTGGAGGAAGGACAACTAACAATCTGTGATATACAGATGACACAATCTTGCTTGCTGAAGGTAAAGAGGGCTTGAAGTACTTACTGATGAAGATCAAAGACTACAGTCTTCAGTATGGATCACACCTCAACATAAAATGAAAATCCTCACAACTGGACCAATAAGCAGCATTGTGATAAAC
>NW_006921992.1:1069295-1078955 GCF_000298275.1 Orycteropus afer afer | reverse complement strand
GGAAGTAGGATTGCCCAACCTTCCTTCCGAGGAGTGGCTGGTGGGTTTGAACCGCCAGCCATCTGGTTAGCAGGCAAGTGTCTTAGCCACTCTGCTACCAGAGCTCCCGGACAATGAATAAGGAAGACTAAAGAAGAACTGATGCCTTTGAATTGTGGTGTTGGCAAAGAATACTGAAAATACTGTGGACTGTCTGAAGAATGAGCAAATCTGTTCTGGATGAAGTGCAGCCAGGATGCTTCTTGGGAGTGAGAATGGCCAGACTTAGCCTCACCTACTTTGGTTGTGTTGTGAGAAGAGACCATTCCCTGGAGAAGGATGTCATGCTTAGTAAAGTAGAGGGTTAGTGAAGAAGGGGAAGACCTTCACTGAGATGAATTGACACAGTGGGTACAATGATGGGCTCAGGCATGGCAAGGACTGTGAGAGTGGTGCAAGACTGGGCATTGTTTTGTTCTATAGTACATAGGGTTGCTGTGAGTCAGAGACAACTCACCATCACCTAGCAAGAACAACAGCCCCTGCAAGGGTACTGTGTACCTTATTTACTTTACTGACAAGCTGTCCAGTACCTTTAGCAAGCCACAAGTTACCTCACATTTGCATAGTTCTACACTGCCATACCAAGTAATTCTCTCTCTCTCTCTCTTTTAATTAACCATTTAAGTGTACAATTCAGTGACATTAATTACATTCACAATGTTGTTCAACCTTCACCACTGTCATCTCTCCAAACAAAAACTACACCCATTAAGCAGTATCTCCCCATTTCTCCCTCCCCAGCTCCAGTAACCTCTTCTCTACTTCCTGTCTCTCATAACTGGAAGGATAGAGTATTTGTTCTTTCGTTTCTGGGTTCTTCTAGCATCTATATCATAGCATGTATTACAACTTCATTCCTTTTTACAGCGGAATCATGTTCCATTGTATGAATGGACCACATTGTGTTTATCATCTATTGTTGGGCACTTGTATTGTTTCCACCTTTTGGCTGTGGTGCTTTTATAAAGATTGGTGTATAGTATCTGTTTCAGTCCCTGCTTTTAGAAGTCTTTAAGGTATATATACCTAGGAGTGGAATTGCTGGGTCTTGTGATAATTCTAACTTTTTTGAGAAACCACCAAATTGTTTTCCACAGCAGCTGCTCCATTTTACAGTCCCACTTCCAATGGCTGAGGGTTCCAGTTTCTCTGCATCTGTAACAACACTTGTTATCATCCTCTCTCTCTCTCTCTCTCTCTTTTTATTTTGTTTAATAGCCATCCAAATGATTGTAAGGTGGTATCTCATTGTGGTTTTGAAGTGCATTTCCCCTGTGGCTAATAATGGGCATTCTTTCATGTGTTTGGTAGTCATTTGTATATTTTCTGTAGAGAAATGCCTATTCTAAGTCCTTAAGTCCTTTGGTCACTTTGAAATTGGTTGTCTGTCTATTTGTTGTAGGGCCAGATTATTCCCGAAGAGGCCATCCTGTGCAGTAGGTAGGATGTTGAGCAGCATCCCTGGCCTTCACCCACTAGATGCCAGGAGCATTCCCTCCCCCAGTTGTGACAGCCAGACATATCTCCAGACATGGCCAAATGTGCCTTTAGGAGCAGAATCGCCCCTGTGTGAAAACTACTACTCTAGCTGTTGCCCTGCCCCTCCTCCCATTCACAGAGCTGTCAGGTTCAGCCTGCCTTCTAGAAGCACTCTCGTCCCTTCTCTTTCAGGAATCACACACTCCTGGCTTTCTTCCTATTTCAGGACGCGCTGCGTTCTGCCTCTCTTCCCAGCTCCTGCTCCTATCCCCAGCCTTTGACTCGGGCTCCTCTTCCTCTTCCTCAGCCTGCACTCTGATGCCTCGGTCCACACCCCTGCAGCTCACATTGCCTGTCTGTCTGCCATCTCTTTAGATCAGAAAGCTCTCCTGAGCTCCAGACCCCTCAGCACCTCAAACTTGGTGTCTTCTAGACTGGCCTCCCAGTCTCCCTGAAAGCCTGCCACTCAAGGCCCTGTGTCTCCATGTCACCAGTGACCTGGTCAGGAATCCAAGAGTGACCTCTGACATGCATCCCTGGCACTGGCCCTTCTGGATGCTTCTTCAGTCCATGCCTTTTCCTCCATCTTCCTTGCCCCCACCCTAAACCAGAACACTACGGTCCTTGGCTTGCACTCCTGCATTACCTGCCTAGCAGGCCACCCTGTTTTCACCCTTGTTTCCTCCAGTGTTCTCCTCACTGCCAGAAAGGGGTCTTTTAACAATCTACGTGTGACCCCACGCCTCACCTGTGTAAATCCTTCAGCTCTGAGGCTCCCCTGGCCTGGCCCAGGAAGTGTTAAAACACTCCTCTTCCTGGGTTTCACCCACAGGCACATCTGCCATGTGGCACTCCCCACACTGCACTGCACCTGGAACTTTCCTGTGGAGTCGGTCGAGAGAGTTCTTGGAGGCAAAGGAAAACAAAACTGGTTGCCATCGAGTCAGTTGCAACTCAGAGTGACCCCATGTGTGCGGAGTAGAACTGTGTTCCATAGTGTTTTCACTGGATGACTTTTTAGAAGTAGGTAACCAGGCTTTTCTTCGGAGGCCTCACCTCTGGGTAGACTGACCCTCCAACCTTTTGGTTAGCAGCCGAGCAAGTTAACCTTTTTACCACCCTAGGGCTCCTCTTTGTAAATCAATACATAGTATTTTGTTGTCTTGATGGACCTGCAGTGCCAGCAACACTGTAGACAGTTGCCTTCCTTCCATGTTTCCATATTATAAGCCACACCTCACACCAAGGTAAATATCCTGGCACAAATCTGTGCTCACTGACTATTTCCATAGAA
Organism: Orycteropus afer afer; assembly: GCF_000298275.1. Classification (NCBI taxonomy): domain Eukaryota; kingdom Metazoa; phylum Chordata; class Mammalia; order Tubulidentata; family Orycteropodidae; genus Orycteropus; species Orycteropus afer. The sequence goes on along the minus strand of NW_006921992.1, from coordinate 1,076,140 downwards.
TGACTTCCTAGAAGTGAGTCAGCTGACCCAAGAGTGTACCTTTGGAAGTTTTTCTTGGAGATGGACAACTTCTCCCAAGAAATTCTCCATCGTACACCCCTTTTGGCCCTCCCTAGGTGTGGGTGCTGGCAAGCCCTTCCGCCCCAGCTCCTGCCAGCCTCTAGACTACGTGTGATTTCTCACTTTGACAAGCTGATCAGTGATAAATTACACCTGATCATTGTTGGGATCGGCATTCCTTTGATGACTAGTGAAGTTCATCATTGTTTTCATGTATTTGGGTTTGCACTCAACTACTAACCTAAAAGTTGGTGGTTTGAACCCACCTAGAAGCACCTCAGAAGAAAGGCCTGGTCATCTGCTTTTGTAAAGATCACAGCCAAGGAAACCGTGTGGAACAGTTCTACTCTGTAATACATGGGGTCACTATGACTTGGAATCAACTCAGCGGCAGTGGGCTTGGGTTTTGTTTACTGACTGTCCTGCTGCTGTTGTAAAATCTCCTGGTTGTCCTTTGCCCATTTTCTCTCTTTGGGGGCATTTGTTGTTTCTCATTGCTTAACTAATTTGGTCATCTCCACAGAACCCTATTTCTCTCCCTTGGTGATACTTTCATTTATGACCCTGTTGGCCCTTATAGAAAAGAACCCAACCATGCCCACCTCTCAGCAGGCAAAGGGCACCTTGCTCACAGGCTCTCCTCTCCTCCAACGTGCTCCACAGGTCATTTTCAGACTATTCCAGTCCAGAGAAACACAAAGGGATTAAAACATCATGTCTGACTGCTTGGATCTGCAGGTGTAAGGTCACATGCCGAGGGTTCGGCTCTCCAGTCCCAATCTATCAAAAAGAGAGAGAAATGAGTTTGGAAATGCAAGAGCCCAGACTGTGTTTGCCCAGGGGACACCTGATGGGGCATGAAGAGGGCTGCCAGGCAGTGGCAGTTCTCACAGTGCTGTCCTTACCCAGCAGTCACATCTGGGGACTTGAACAAATTCAGGTCTCAGGCCCTCCCCAGGCCCTCTGAGACAGTGACTGTTGCTAGTTGCTATCAGCTTGACTCTGACTCCTGGTGACCCCATGCGTAAAGGGACAAAACGTTGCCTGGTCCTATACCATCTTCACGATTGGTGGCATGTTCAAGTCCATTGTTGTGAGCACTGTGTCAATCCAGCTCATTGATGGTTTCTCTCATTTTTGTTGGCCCTCTACCAACCAGTGTCCTTTTCTAGAGGTTGGTCTTTCCTGATGATACATCTAAAGTAAGGGAATCAGCAACTCCCCGGCATGTTTTAACCTGCGCATTTAACCTGTGGCTCTGCTAATGTGAGCCAGTCCGAAACCCAGTGCTGGGACTGCTGCCCTGTGGCCAGCAGGGGGCGCTCCTCCCGTAAGAGGGAAATGCCACAGACACCAAGACCTCGCTGGGTTTGTTATTTGTCTCTCCCCTCCCTTTCTCTTCCTTCTTTCCTCATCTCCCCTTACCTTTCTACCCTATCTGTAGGAGGCCCTGCTACCCTAACTCACAGCAGCCAGAACAGGACCATCCCTGCCTGAGCTCAGCCCCTAAGGCCTCTGTCCCTCCTTCTTCACACTGATCCCCTTCTTCCCTAAAGAGGGGTTGACACTGGCTTCTAGTAGACTTTCTGTCTCTCATAGACAGGAGACTCATCACCAAGGAGCTCTGAAATGCAGGTTCCCAGGTACACCACCCTTCTGAGCCAGAGTGGTGTGCCGTCATCAGCCCGCACACAGGCAGTCCTAGTGGTAGTGGCTCATGGGCCTGATTGAGAACCAGTACCTTGCTTTGCCCCCAATTCTGATTGCATTGGTCTAGGGCGTGGCCTGGATGCACTCAGTATTGAAAGCTCCCTGGAGGCTCTGACTTGGCCAAGTGAGAAGCTTTTATTTACAGTGAAAGATGGAGAAACACGGTGCCCTGGGGTGGAGGGAAAGAGGTCAGGCTCTGTATGTTTTGAGCAGTTTTTAGTACATAGTCTCCCCTAGCAGGTGAGAACAATATCCCCCTCCCAAGTTGTTCCTACCCTCTGCCACTCAGGTACCCTCCAGGGACTTGAGGAAGACAGGGCAAGTCCCCAGAAGGGTGTGGAAGGAACCTTTCCCCACCCAGTCCCAGGCCCACAAGATCTGTAAGCCTAGTGGACTTGAACCTGAGAGTGATGACAAGGGCCTGCTCCTCCTCCCTCTAGCAAGTTACTCCCTGATACTTCAAGGGCTTTGGCCTTAGGAACTCTACCGCATGCCCCAGCAGCCCACATGGCAGGGTCTCTGGGGTCTTTCTGCTGCTGCCTGCCCTGGTGTGAGCTGCCCTTACCCACACTAGTCTTCTGCACCTGCCTCTGCCCCAGCAAAGTGCACTCTCCACCCAGTGCTAGAGGGGGCTTTCCCACCTGACTGCTCTTTATCCAGCTCGCTTGCGCGCACACGCACGCACACACACACACACACACACACAAAATACCTGGGCTCATTTTGCTCCATCTGTGCTGGCCTTTCATTTCCTGGAACACATCAGAGCCCACTCACCTCAGAGAATTGGCACTTGCTCCTATGTTTGGAACACCTGGTCCTGGCCATCCTGAGGTCTGTATTCAAATGTTACCTCCTTAGATCCCCCCGATCTCCCTGTGTTGGGGGCTCCGTCCTGGGAGTCCCACTCCACAGCACAAAGTGGAGGCCTTTCGTACCTCTTACCACTGGCTTTGTGAGTTCTTTTTTTGCTGATTTACTGTCTGTTTCATCCCCTGGGATGTGAGTTTCAGTAGGGCAGCACCTGTCCCTTGTGGTGATCAGCACTGTTCACCAAGGCCTGGCATATGTGTGGGACCAGTGAGGAGAATGGGTGGAGGAGCAGGATTGGGGACAGAGGCGACAGCTGTGGAAAGCAAAGTAAGCACATAGTGCTTGAAGGTCACCTAGGGAGAACATGACGTGGCGACAGGGACCAAAGGCAGAGCCTCAAGAACCTCAATTGATGGTTAAGGTTGTGTGTCAACTTGGCTAGGCCATGATACTTAGTGGTTTGGCAGTTATGATGTCACCCCCATGATGAGTTCTGACAAAATATAATTCACCTCTGTGATGAAATCTGCTTTACTTACCTGCATAATGAGGTCTGCTATGAACAACCAATCAACCTGCATATACATAAACATAAGCATTCTGGCAAAGCTCTCAGGCTTTTTGCTCCATCTACATCCTGTATCTAGTTTGTCATCCTCTGACCTCTGGTTCTTTGGACTCGAGTCAGCAGCCAGCAGTATTGCCTCCCAGTCTCGGGATTTATTAGCTTTCACAGCCTGTGACCAGCAGCCTGACACATTGCCTGCCAGTCTTGAGAATCAGCCTCCACAGCCCATGAGCCATCATCCTTCTGTTTGACCTGCCAGTCTTGGGTTCATCAGCCCCTGCAGCTATGTGAGTCAGGAGAAGCCTCCAACCTGTTGTCTAACCCACAGATTTAGGACTTGCCAACCTCTATGACCATGTGAGCTGTTTCCTTCAGATAATTCTCTGTATATACACATATAAACATCATTGATTCTGTTTCTCTAGAGAACTCAGCCTAAGAGAGTCAGCCTTGATGGAATGGGCCTGAGGAGGGACAGCTGGGGAGAAAATAGGGAAGGAAAACTGGAAGAGAACAGTGGGTGTCTTAGTCTCCTAGGGCTGCTGTAACCCAAATCCCACAAGTGAGTTACTTTAAAGAACAGAAGTTGATTACCCATGGTCTAGGGGCTAAATGTCTAAATTAGAGTTTCCACCATGTTGATTCCTTCCTGGTCAGTAGCTCCAGGCACTCCTTGGTTCTTTGGTTTGTGGACATCCTTATACAGTGCGGCATCTGTCTTCCTGTGTGCTCTCTGTGCCTCTGTTGTCTAATCTGCTTTTTATGTAACTCAGAAGTGATTACATTTAGATTCTGCCCTGCTGAATTATCTGATCTGAATTATCTGATCAGCATAACAAAGAAACCCTATTTCTAAACAGGGTCACATCCTCAGGTTAGCACTGCAACACATATTTTGGGGGACACAATTCAATCCCTAACAGTGGGGTTTCTTGTAGTAAAGGAGACAGCCTTTCAGGAAGGCCAGCTTGTGCTGAGAGCATATGGAGGTGAGGCTGAGACATCTGTGGGCTCATCACCAAAGGGTGTGGATGGGTTGGATTTAGTGAGAGTAGGGCTGACGGAGGCAGCAGTGTCCACTTAAGGACAGCCCAATAGGGTTGCCGAGCTCCTGGGAGATGAGGAGTTGGAAGGAGGAAGCAAGTACAGTTAGAGACACTGGAACAAGACCGGAGGCTCCTAAGGGCCTGGCTAAGGCCAGTGGTCTTGTGTTGGGGATTCCATGCTCACAGCTGCCTGGTTTCCCTACCTGAGGCACCAGAAGTCAAGGGTACAGGTGGTCCAAGGTAGAACTGGCCTTGGGCTGGATGGTGCCAGCCAGAGAGAGGCAGGAGTGCTGTGTCCTGGGTTTGGGCCGACAAGAACAGGCTGATGGCCTGGGCAGAGCAAGAAATAGAGTGGGAACAGGTGGGCACAAGGCTGGAGTCATGGTCAGAAAGCCACATCTGAGGCATTCTGCATCCTCAGGTCTAACACTTGAAGTGGGAGCACCTACAGAATGCTAAAGGTGTTCCTAGTTCTCTGAGCTGGGAGTGGTCCTCAGCCTCCAGCCCCATTGTTCCCAGGCCCTCCTTTGGTCTAGGGCTCTGAGCCCTCTAAGCACCTACCCTGGATCAGAACTGCAGCATTTCCTTAGGAATAGGGGCCTCAAAGAATGTAATCAGTCTCACTGAGTTGTACACGTAGAAACTATTGAATTGGTATATGTTTTACTGTATATATTCTCAACAAAAAAAAAATCAGTTACCTAAAAATTTTAAAAAGGTGTCAGACAGAGACACTGTCACAACCAGGGGGAACCTAAGGCAACGTGATGACTACATGCAAAGTGGGATCCTGAACCAGAATAAGGACATAGCTGTTAGGTACTGTTGAGTCCATTCCAACTCATAATGACCCCACATCATGGAGTAGAAGTGCCCCATAGAGTTTTCTAGGCTGTCATTTTTATGAGTGCAGATCACCAGATCTTTCCTCCTGCAGAGCACTGTGTAGGTGCCAGCTGACAACCTTTCAGTTAGCTGCTGAGCTCTAAACCACTACCAGGGCTGCTATAGAAACAGGACAATAGGGGAAAGTAAAGAAAGCTGAGTAACAGTCTGAGCTTTTAGTTAATAATAACGTGTCAGTATTGGTTCCTTAATTGTAATGAACGTACCACGCTAATACAAGATGCTGCTGGGAGGGGAAACGTGTGTGTGGGGAGTGTAATACGGGAACTTTTTATACTGTCTGCAGTTTTTCTGTGAATCTAAAACTGTTCTGTAAAGTAAACTTGTTGCCATCCAGTCATAGCACTCAAGTGTGTTTACAGAGTAGAACTGCCCCATAGGGTTTTCTTGTAATCTTCACGGAAGCAGATCACCAGGCCTTTCTTCCACTGCTGGGTGGGCTCAGACCACCAACCTCTAGATTAGTAGTTGAGCACAGACCATGTGCACCACCCAGGAAGCAGTTACGTGCCATCAAGATGTCTGACTCATAGCAACCTCACGTGTAGCAGAAAAAACACTGCCCAGTCCTGTGCCAGCCCCACAATCCTTGCTATACCTGAGCCCATCGTTGCAGCCACTGTGTCAGTCCCTCTCGTTGAAGGCATTCCCTTTTTTCATTGATCCTGCACTTTACCAAGCATGATATCCTTCTCCAGGGAATGGTCCCTTCTTACAACATGATCAAAGTAGATGAGATGAAGTTTGGCCATTCTTGCTTCCAAGGAACCAGTCCATGGTACTTGCAGCAGTTGAGGACACCACAACTCAAAAGCATCGACTCTTCTTCGGTCTTCCTTTTTCGTTGTCCAGCTCTCACATGCATATGAGGTGATTGAAAATACCATGGCTTGTGTCGAGTACACATTGGTCTTCAAGGAAGCATCTTTGCTCTTCAGCACATGAAAGAGGTCCTTTGCAGCAGATTTGGCCAATGCTGTACGATGTCTGATATCTTGACTGCTACTTCCATTGGTGTTGATTATAGAACCAAGTAATATGAAGTCTTTAACAACTTCAATCTTTTCTCCATTTATCATGATGCTACATATTGGTCCCATTGTGAAGATTTTTGTTTTCTTTATATTGAGATGTAATCCATACTGCAGACTGTAGTCTTCAGTATTCATCAGTAAGTGCTTTAAGTCACCCTTGCTTTCAGCAAGCAAAGTTGTGTCGTCTGCATAACGTAGGTTGTTAATGAGTCTTCCTCCGATCCTCATGCCACATTCTTCTTCAGAGTCCAGCTTCTTAGATTATTTGCTCAGCATACAGATTGAATAAGTATGGTGAAAGGATATCTTATCCATAATTTATTATAAGCCACACAATCGAATACTTTTGCATAGTCAATAAAACACAAGTAAACATAACATCTTCCTGGTATTCTTTGCTTTGAGCCAGGATCCATCTGACATCAGCAATGATATCCCTTGTTCCATGTCCTTTTCTGAATCCAGCTAGCATTTCTGGAAGTTCTCTGTCAGTATACTGATGCAACTGTTTTTGAATTATCTTCAGTAAGATTTTACTTGTGTGTGATATCAATGATATTGTTCGATAATTTCCACATTTTGTGGGATCGCCTTTCTTTGGAATGGGTACAAATATGGATCTTTTCCAGTCAGTTGCCCAGGTAGTTGTCTTCCAAATCTGGCATAGCCAAGTGAGTGCCTTTAGTGCGGCATCCGTTTGTTGAAACA
>NW_006921992.1:1067619-1068802 GCF_000298275.1 Orycteropus afer afer | reverse complement strand
AATTTCTTTTCCTATCTTTTTAATGACCTTTTGCTTTCTTCATGGATGATGTTCTTGATGTCATCCCACAATTCCTCTGGTTTTCGGTCATATTCAGTGCATCAAATCTATTCTTTAAATGGTCTCTAAATTCAGGAGAGATGTAAACAAAATCATATTATTGATCATGAACTTGTTTTAATGGTCTTCAACTTCAACTTGAACTTGCAAATGAGCAGTTGATGGTCTGTTGATGGTCCACAGTCAGCTCCTGGCTGAAGATAATGAGCTTCTCCATCGCCTCTTGCCACAGAGGTAGTCAGTCTGATTCTTGTGTACTCCGTCTGGTGAAGTCCATGTGTATAGCCACTGTTTGTGTTGTTGGAAAAGATATTTGCAATGAATAAGTCATTGGTTTTATAAAATTCTATCTTGCGATCTCCAGCATTATTTCTATCTCCAAGGCCAAACTTTCCAACTATCGGTGATTCTTCTTTGTTTCCAACTTTTGCATTCCAGTCACTAGTGATAATCATATCTTGATTGCATGTTCAGTCAATTTCAGACTACAGAAGTTGGTGAAAATCTTCAGTTTCCTCATCTTTGGCTTTGGTGGTTGGTGTGTAAATTTAAATAATAGTAATATTAACTGGCTTTCCTTGTAGGCGTATGGATATTATTCTGTCACTGACATCATTGTACTTCAGGACAGAACTTGAGACATTCTTTGTGATGATGAATGCCATGCCATTCCCTTAAATTTGTTGTTTCTGGCACAGTAGGTCATGTGGTTTTCCTATTCAAAATGGCCAAAACCAGTCCATTTCAGCTGACTCATGCCTAGGATATCAATGTTTATGCGTCCCATTTCATTTTTGACCACTTCCGATTTTCCTAGATTTGTACTTCGTACATTCCACGTTCTGATTATCAGTGGATGTTTGCAGCTGTTTCTTCTCATATTGAGTTGTGCCACTTCAGTAAATGGAGGCCTCGAAAGCTGTACTTTATCCATATCATTAAGGTAGGCTCTACTCTGATGAGGCAGCTCTTTCCTAATCATATTTTGAGTGCCTTCAGACATGAAGGGCTCATTTCCTGGCCCTGTATCGGGCAGTGTTTCAGGGCTATTGATAAAATTTTCCAGTAATACATCAGTCAGGGTTTCACTGCTATTTATAAAGTTTTCACTGGCCAGTTCTTT
>NW_006921992.1:1053724-1055276 GCF_000298275.1 Orycteropus afer afer | reverse complement strand
TCCACTTCTGAAAAAATTGGCCACTGGCAACCTTATGAGTAGCGCTGAAACATTGTCTGATGTAGTGTTGGAAAATGAGTCCCTGAGGTTGGAAGGCACTCCAAGTATGACTGGGGAAGAACTGCCTCCTCAGAGTAGAGTTGGCCTTAATGACATTCATTTGGCCTTAATGACTTTCAGGACCTTCATTTGCTGATGGGACACAACTTAAAATGGGAAGAACTAACTGCAAACATCATTATTAATCAGAATGTGAAATGTACAAAGTATAAATCTAGGAATATTACAAGTTCTAAAAGGTGTATGGAGTGCATAAAGATTAATACCTTAGGCATTAAAAAAAAACAAACTCACTGCCATCGAGTCAATTCCGACTCATAGCGACCCCTTTGGGTTCTGAGATAATAAATCTTTACGGAAGTATATTACTCAGTCTTCCTTCTGCGGAGTGGCTGGTGGGTTTAAACGGCCAGCCTTCTGGTTAATGGTCAAGTATCTTAGGCACTACGCCACCAGAGCTCTTTACCTTAGGCATTAGTGAGCTGAAATGGCTTAGTATTAGCCATTTTGAATCTGACAATCATATGGTCTACTATGCCAGGAATGACAAATTGAAGAGAATGGTATTGCATTCATTGTCAAAAAGAACATTTCAAGATCTCTCCTAAAGTACGATGCTGTCAGTGATAGGATAATATCCCTATGTCTGAAAGTAAGACTAGTTAATACTGCTCATACTCAAATTTATGCACCAACCACTAAAATCAAAGAGGAGGAAATTGAAGGTATTTACTAACTTTTGCAGTCTGAAATTGACCAAACATGCAATCAAGAGGTATTGGTAATTACCAGTGATTGGAATGCAAAAGTTGGAAACAAACACGAAGCATGGTAGTTAGAAAATATGGCCTTGTTGATACAAATGATGCTAGAGATTGCATGATAGAATTTTGAAGACCAACGACTTACTCATTGCAAATTCCATTATTAGCAACATAAATGGCAACTATATACTGGACCTTACCAGATGGAGTACATGTTATTGTTATTTGCCATCGAGTCAGACCTGACTCATAACAACCCCTCCTTGGCTTTCTGACGCAGTATCAGTACAGAAGTAGATTGCCCAGCCTTCCTTCCGAGGGGTGGCTGGTGGGTTTGAACCGCCAGCCTTCTGGTTAGCAGTCAAGTGTCTTAGCCACTATGCTACCGGAGCTCCTGGATGGAATACATAGGAATCTAAAATCAATTACATCTTTGGAAAGAGATGATGAGGAAGCTCAATATCATCAGTCAGAACAAGGCAGGGACCAACTGTGGAACAGATTATGCAAGTTTAATTTGAAGCTGAAGAAAAAACAAATCTGTGAAAGCCAAAATACAACCTAGATTATATCCACCCTTGTTTTGGTTACCTCTAGTACTGCTCTAGGAGCTCTGCTGGCATAGTGCCTAAGGGATTTTGACACTAACCAGAAGGCTGGCGGTTCAAACTCACCAGCCACTCCTCGGAAGGAAGACTAGGCAGTCTACTTCCTTAGAAAAACCGCCT